>NC_133666.1:152037425-152124010 GCF_037893015.1 Macrotis lagotis
TAACAGGAGAGCCTTAGGACACAGGATCTTTAATGTGAATGAATTAACCCAAAAAAAGTTAAAGCAGACCCACAACTTTTCTGTAATACACTATACCCTATTTCAAGAAAAAAAAAGTAATTGGTCCACTGAGATTATTTTCAGTAACCTTGTCCCTAGGGACAACTACTGTGATTCAGAGAAGGAACACCCCAAATCAATATTTGCATTTTGGAGCCAGATAAAGTAATCATGACAAACCCTAAAAATTTCTTTCGTTCTTTCTGTTCTCTCTCTCTCTCTCTCTCTCTCTCTCTCTCTCTCTCTCTCTCTCTCTCTCTCTCTCTCCCTCCCTCCCTCTCTCTCTCTCTCTTCCTTCCTTCCTTCCTTTACTTTTCTTACTTTCTTTTTAAATGTCATCCAGCTTTTCTGTCTCCATTTCAAAAAGTTTCCCTAAGGCAGAGGTTTTATGAGTTGGATGGAACTTGTCAGTTTGTACAGAGCTCAATTATGTTTGTGATTCATGATCCATGTGCCTATCCAAGTAGGACAAGTCCGACAAATCTATTTTTTTGTGATTTCTTGTGACTGCTTTGAGGAGGCAAGTCAGAAAAAGCAGCTGATGGGATTTCCTGGCATTATATGACATTATGTCCAAGGAATTTGGCATGAGGCTCTTCAAATAAACTTCAATGAAGGGCAAAAGGCAAGGGAGTCTTATAATGGACATATTACAATATATTGATAGATAGTCTCTCCATTAAATAGGCCATTAAGAGCAGCTGAAGAAATGAGCTGTCTCAGAGGAGGATAAAGAAAAGAAATTTAGTTGGAATGACACTGCTGCAAAATGGCAACACCCACTAGCTTCTAGAAAGCAATAACCCTATGCTATTGATGTTTGAATCTCCTTTCCCCTCTCTTTCCCTTCTTATCATAATATTCTGCACATGGTAATGAAGGTTTATTGGATTTAATTGTGTCTAGTGGAATGTATAGAATATTTAAAGTGGGAAGACCAGAGTTTGAATCTTCATCAGGCTACTTAATCAACTCTGTGAGATATAGCTGACCTGGCCATGAGTAATCAAAATTACGTTTACTATTTTAAAAGGTTTGACAATCTACTACCCTATCATAGTCACAGAATAATAGGGATTCTAAGTCATAATCTTTCTAGTCTAAAACTCCCTTTTTTCTTTTTTAGGTTTTTTTTGCAAGGCAAATGGGGTTAAGTGGCTTGCCCAAGGCCACACAGCTAGGTAATTATTAAGTGTCTGAGACCAGATTTGAACCCAGGTACTCCTGACTCCAGGGCCTGTGCTCTATCCACTGAGCCACCTAGCCACTCCTCTTTTTCTTTTTTTAAAAAAAGCCCCTAAATTGTATATCTTCCAGGAAGCATCAGAAAAATGCACATACGTTTTCTGTATACTTGGTAAAGCATCCCTAGCCCAATCATACCTAATTTTCTTTTGTGCTCTTTGAACCTCCTGGAATTATTAAAATTAAAATTGTTAAATGTTGTATTCAGTTGTATGTATACATGTTATTCTCCTTCCCAATAACTATAAATTCCCTAAGGATAAGGACTATTTCATTTTGTCTTTATTTTCTTAGTATTTATCTTGGGTATATAGTAGGTGATTAATTAATTCCTGTTTAATTAAATTGAATTGAATAACTATGAGTAGGTTGCTTTACCTCTGCAAATGAGAGCATTGACCTAAACAATATTTGATGTCTCCTCTCACTTTAATAGTCTATGTTCTTCCCCTTGGACTTGCCTTTTACAAGTAACCTAATGGCAGGCATGATGTTGTCTAGTGCCATCAAAATTCCATAATATAAGACTTTTCACATAAAAACTGTTCAACAAGTTGGTAATAATATCTAAAGGAGCTATTATTTACTTAAAAAGAATTAGCATGAGAGTAGATAATCAAGTTTCTATTAAGAGGGTTGGTCCTGAAACTATATTTTACTTTATGTCACCTACAACAGACTAAGTTTCATAAATCCTAGATCCTTAATTAAATAATATTATGGAAAATTATCCTTATTTTCTGTAGCCCCCATCTCTGCCTATGTATCTTAAGGGAACCACTTTCTGGGGGTTATCTTGCTGATCCTTTGATATTCACTAAGAATTTGAGGAGGTAGAAGAAAAGTCAACCTTTTTTTCAAAATTCACCTTTAACTGGATCATGGAGATAGCAGGTAACTTAAGGCTATCTAGTCCAACTCCCTCATTTTATAAATGAAGAAACTAAGGCTTAGAGAGATTAAGTAACTTGTCCAAAGTTACAAATTAGAAAGTAATGGAACATGGACTTGAACTCAGGTACTCTTTTTTTTAGGTTTTTTTTTTACAAGGCAAATGGGGTTAAGTGGCTTGCCCAAGGCTACACAGCTGGGTAATTATTAAGTGTCTGAGACTGGATTTGAACCCAGGTACTCCTGACTCCAGGGCTGGTGCTTTATCCATTGCACCACCTAGCCACCCCAAACTCAGGTACTCTTACTCTGGAAAGAAGCATTATAAATACCAGGACAAACATGGCAGTGTGACAGGCCAGACCACTGATAATTTGAACCTGCTAGAACTGCATTGGAGCAGGAGAGGCAACTTAATTATGGTCTTAGCCATAGGAAACTAGAGGAAATATAGACAGGTACATCAGTAGTATAATTTGGCAGGAAATAGTGGGTTAAGCAAGCAGAAGGTTCAAGGCAGAACAGCAGAGGGAATACTAATATATAGGAAAAGACAGAGTATTAGAAAGGTCTGATGATTGGAAGTAGATTGGAATATAGTCAGAGATATAGTTGATCATTCATCAGAAAGATCTAGCAGTAAGTGGCCAGAACCTTCAGCCACAGGGCTTGATGTTCAGGGATAGGGACTCTAGTTACTGCACAAACAGAGGGGTTTGGTAGTTCTTTTTGTGTTGACAAAGATTTGGAAATTGAGGGGATGCCCATCATTTGGGGAATGGTTGAACAAATTGTGGTAGGTGAATGTGTTCTAATGCTACTGTTTTATAAGAAATAAAGAGCATAGTTAAACATGTAGAGTCTATATTAGATTTCTTTCTTTCAGGGGGAGGGGGAATAGAAGGGAGGGAGAAAAAATGTAAAACTCAAAATCTTGCCAAAAAAATGATTGTTAAAAACTGCTGTTGCATGTAATTGGAAAAAATAAATAAAAAATATTAAAAAAAAAAAAAGAAATCATGAACAGATGGATTTCAGAAAAACTTGGAAAGACTTACATGAATGAATGCTGAGTGGAGCAGAACCAGGGGAACATTGTATGCATTAGCAGCAACATTGTAAGATGCTCAATTTATGATATACTTGACTCCTCAGCAATACAGTGATCAGATATAATTCTAAAAGGCATAATAGAAAATGCCATCCACATCTAGAGAAAGATCCATGGAGTTTGACTGCAGATCAAAACATACTATTTTCACTTAATTTTTTTTGTTTTTTTCTTTCTTGTTTTTCTTTTAAGTTTTTTTCCCCCCAATATGACTAATATGGAAATATGTTAGGCATGATTGCACATGAACAACCTATATCAGATTGATTAAGGAGGGGGAGGCAAGGAAGGAGAGAGAGAGAGAGAGAAAAACTTGGAACTCAAAATCTTACAAAAAAATGACTGTTGAAATCAGTCTTTGCATATATTTGGGAAAAAATAAGTTTAAATTTAAAAAAGGTAGGGGCTTGGGTATAGGAAATAAAACAATAACTTAATTTACTGGAATTCGGGACAAGGAACCAGGTGCGTGGTTAAAGAAAGAAAAGCTATATCCCCAATTTGGTCTCTAGATGTCACTATGGAAGGTATCTGGTGAAGTACAATGAATGTCCATTTTTTTCCTAAGAGAGATGAAAATTCTTCCAGACCATGACTACCTCCACCTACTGGGACTGGCTCAGCATGAGGCTTTCCCTTTAGTCCCCAAAGTATCCTCTAATTTTCTCTCCTCCCTTAGGGTAATAAGTAGTGACTTTTTTGTCTCAGGAACCCACACAATGCATTGTCATCTTCTCTCCTTTTTTCTCTCTTGTGAGAATTGATGTTGGAGATTTATTAGTCACAAACTACACTATCAATAGGCTCATGTATATCTTAATGCAATGACACCAGATCCATTTGGAATCGTAATTCTGCTTTATTGATATGTTTATAATTTTTTAGTAAAATTGGCACCAATAACATAGCTCATCAAGTCTCCAGTTAGAAATTCTCTCACAATGTGCCAGACTGAAATTTTTGCCCTAAGGACACCAGTTAACCAGTCACAACCCTACTTGTACCCTATGATTGCAGTTAAAATATACACAGGGAGATGTATGTTTTGGGGTTTACCATAGATAGTGTGTGTAAAGAGAAATAGAATCATAATATATAATCAAAAGACCAAATTGCAATGGATGCCTATAAATAATATAAAATTACAAAAAGTACTACTAATAATAATGTAGCTAATATTTATATAGTGCTTTAAGGATTTCAATTTATTTACATGTTTATCTCAATTGATTTAACAATTATTTTAACCCACAAGCATTGGAAATAGAAAGGGAAATGAAGAGTTAAACCTTTGTGGTCCTCTAAGCTGTCACCTCCCAGCAAGCACAGTCAGCATTCCTGGTCATAAAGTAGTAGATTGGGGCAGACTTCCATAGCATTCTGATAGCCCACAGTCCTTTTGGCTCTTCTCCCCAGGTGTAAGAGGTAATGATGATGATAACAGCAGCCAGAGTTGCTTAGTTGCTCTGCTCCCCTGATGTTCTCCACTGCACTATCTGCTTCCTCTTTTTCAAGATTCCTGTAGGGGTTACTTAAGCCTGCACAGTATAAGCCAAAACTGTACTAGTAGATAAGCAAAATCTCCTATTACCAGAATTTTTAGTGACTGTTCAAATGACTTCCCTATGAGGTCTCCAGCATGACTCCCATTTGAAGAGTATGTGTGTGTTTGGGGGGGGGGTGTATGTAGGAGGGTGCACATGTAGGAGCAAATAGCTGGTGACATTCATCACTTAAGGTTTGAAATTTTGCAGTCCCTTGCCAAATCAGCCTGGAGCATGCTTGGTATCTAGCAAAGTATAACATAACATCAAATTCAGAAAGATTAACAGCATTTTTCTGGATGATAACTTTAGAGTATCATACACAACAAATAAAATATAATATGTGCAAATATACACAACATAATGAAAAGCACCATTTAGATTGTTGCAATGATTATGAATCTAAATTACATGCAGAATACAATATAGGTAAAATATATCAGTTCATATAGATACATAAAATGAAAGCAAATGCAAACTAACTGCAATATTAACAGTATGCCTACAAAATATGCAAATAAAACTAGAAGAAAATTTGTAGAAACAAATAGGTTATATAATAAGTATACAAGCTAAATTTGCATAACAAGAAATAACAAAACAAAATCAAATTTAAATAATCAGTAATTAACAAGTACATCAATGAATATATGTAATTACTAAGTATGCACATTACATGCATAAACATTCGAATTATCAATATATAATATTACATATATATATACATATATATATATTTTATATATATATATATATATATATATATATATATATATACATCACTTCACTAGCTGTGTGACCTTGGGTATATCACTTAACCTTGATTGTTTCACATCCAGGGTCATTTCCAGTCACCCTGATTTATAATTGGTCACTGGACCCAGATGGCTCTGGAGGAGAAAGTGAGACTGGTGATTTAGCACAGCATCCTCCTCACTCAAAGCCAATTTGCCTGTCACAACATCACCTCCCCCTGATGTCACAGTCTTCTTTGAGAACAAAGGAAAAAACAACTACAACTTCCATTTCACCAGTTTCAATTGGATCATAATTAATCTAGTCACTGGCTAAACAATCTAAGACCATGAACTTGCCCAAGGGAAAATTCCCCAAAATCTCTAGGGAGGCAAGCAATCAGAGAAGTGAAAGGGAGGCAGCTTTCCCCTATATATTTGCCTTTCAAAAATACATTCTCTTTCTCTTCAGATTTCTCCCTGAATATGGAACAAGATGAGTCCACTCTCAAAACAGGCAGCAATAGGGGCTATCTTCTCATATACCCTCCAGTTAACTCTTCCCTTTACAAACATACATGACATAGTTTAACCATTCTCTGTGCCAGTGGGAAATGTCTCCTCTAAGCAGTGGGGTTTGTGAAACACAGTAGGGTTTTGGAAATTTAGTTATACCTGGTTAGCAGTGAATATTGAATTCATAGTTACCAAGTGCTAACTCAGCAAAAAACATCCAGTTTGGCATCACTTGAGTATTTTTGTCAGTCTATTCTAGTAACTTGTTCCATACAAAGTCACTAGATTTCTCAGTGACTGCCCTCTTCAAAATCGGGAATTTCAGTTTATGAATTGGGTAATAGGTCTCATTATCACACAGCCCTCTTGACAAATGCAATTGTTTTCTAGTGACCATCGCTCCCTTGATTCAGAACTCTTTCTAAACTTTCCTAGCCAGCTTCTGTTTACAAGGTAAAAAACTTGCTTGATTCTTCAGAGACCAGTATTGGTATTTAAAGAAGTAGTTGACTGAGTCTTTAAAAGCTTGATCATATTCATCTGTCTATTAAGTTCCAAAAAACTGTTACTTTGAAGATATTTTGCATTTCTTATTCTTTTGCTCCTGCCTCTTTGGTCATACAGCCCACAAAGGTCACACAAAGACAATAACAACAGTATCATTCCCAACAATTTAAAAAAATAATAATCACTAAATCCTTAGACCACAAAGGTTCTTTGGATGTGACTAAGTCAAAATTACTTGTTTCTTTGCTGCGCCGGTGTTTCTATTTGACCAAATATTTAACTAAACTTCTGCAAAACTGACAATGAAAACTTGAGGAAGAACCAGGATGTCAGAATAAAGGCACTCGCTTTCTCCAGCTCCCCACCAAACAATTTAAAAATGATGCCTCAAATAGAATTCTGGGGTGAAAAAACCAACAGAAGATCAGGGTGAAACAATTTTTCAGTTCAAAACAATTTTAGAGGCCTGTGGGAAAGGTCTTTCTCAGTGACTTGGTGGTTGAACAGGAGACCAGTGCAGTAGGTTCATCAGCAGATACTGGAGGCAGTTCATTATCATCAGCAGCAGCATCTGGAGCTCTCAACTCAGATTGTAAAGGGGTCAGACAGCTGGTCAGAAGTAGATTACCAGGGGCAGCTAGGTGGCATAGTGAATGAAGCACTGGCCCTGGAGTCAGGAGTACCTGGGTTCAAATCTGGTCTCAGACACTTAATAATTACCTAGCTGTGTGGCCACTTAACCCTGTTTGCCTTGCAAAAACCTTAAAAAAAAAAAGGTAGATTACCAGTGACACTTTGCTGGCCCCGGATTAAGAACTCTATTGCAATGTCCATACTCAGTTTTGGGTTTCAGTACCAGAGCTAAGAGGAACCTTAGCTCACTAGCTCTAATGGTAACAAAGTACAGAAGCAGATGAGCAAAAGTAGAAATAGGTCTAATGAAAAGAAATAAGCATGAAATCTACCTTTTGCTAAAAAGTCACTCTAGACAATGAAGAATATCAATATTAAAAACATATGCACCAAATGGTATAGCATCCAGATTTTTAAAGAAAGAGTTAAATGAATTATAGGAAGAAAGAGACAGTGACTATACTAGTGGGGGTTCTCATCTTTACCCTTTTATTTATTTGGGGTTTTGCAAGGCAATGGGATTAAACAACTTGCCCAAGATCACACAGCTAAGTAATTAAGTGTATGAGGTTGGATTTGAACTCAGGTCCTCCTGAATTGAGGGTCTGTGCTCTATCCACTGTGTTACCTAAGTGCCCCCAATGAGTAGAATTTTAGAAAGGTAGATACAATAGACCTCTGGAGAAAGTTGAATGGGAATAGAAAAGAATATACCTTTTTCTCAGTGGTACATTGTACCTTCAAAAAAAATTGGCCATGTATTGAAGGACAAAACTCTTAAAACCAAATGCAGAAAAAGTAGGGATCCTAAATGCATCTTTTGTTTTGTTTTTTGGAAGGCAATGGGGTTAAGTAACTTGTCCAAGGTCACATTTACACATAGGTAATTATTAAGTGTCTGATTTGAACTCAGGTCCTCTTGACTCCAGGGCCAGTGTTCTATCCCATATACCTCCTAGCTGCCCCCCAAAATGTATCTTTTTCAGGTCATAATACAATAAAAATTATATTCAATAAAGGAGCACCAACATATAGATTAAAAATTAATTGGAAACTAAATAAACTAATACTAAAGAATTAATGGGTAGGGGCAGCTAGGTGGCACAGTGGATAGAGCACTAGTCCTGGTACCTGAATTCAAATCCAGCCTCAGACACTTAATAATTACCTAGCTGTGTGGTCTTGGGCAAGCCACCTTAACCCCATTTGCCTTGAAAAATAAAAAAACCTTAAATAAAGAATAAATGGGTAAAAGAACAAATCATAGAGAAAATCAATAATTTAAAGATTATTATATCAATGACACAATATATCAAAATTTTGGGAATGCAACCAAAGAAGTATTTAGGGAAATTTTCATATCTCTAAACACGTAACACTAGTTTAAAAAATGGTAGATAACTATACAAATCTCAAACTGTATTACTGGGAGCAGTTAGGTGGTACAGTGGATAGAGCACTGGCCCTAGAGTCAGGAGGATTTGAGTTCTAATCCTGCCTCAGACACTTAATAATTACCCAGCTGTTTGATCCTGGGCAAGTCACTTAACCCTATTGCCTTTAAAAAAAAGAAAAGGAAAAAAACTATATTACAAAGCAGTAAACATGAAAGTAATCTGGAACTGGTTAAGCAATAGAGTGGTCAATCAATGGAATATATTAGATGTGCAATACACAATAGTAAATGAACAAAGTAATGTAGTGTTTGATAAATGTATATAGCCAAGGTTCTGGGACAAGAATTAACCTTTTGAAAAAAATTTCCTGAGAAAACCAGGAAGGAGTTTGACAAAAAATTAAATATAGAACAACTACTCACAGTATATACCAATATAAGGTCAAACTGGGTACATGATTTAGACATAAAGACATTATAAACAAATTTGGATAATGTGTAATATCTGGAAAGGGGGAGAATATGACAAAACAATAAATAGAGAACATTACAGGAAATGAAATGTATAATTTTGATTATATTTAATTGAAAATTTTTTGCACAAGACATCCAATGGAGTCAAGATTAAAAGGTAAGCAGGAAACTGGGGACAAAAAATTTACAATAAATTTTTCTTATAAAGGCCTCATTTCTAAGTGAAATTTATAAGAATACAAGTCATTCATCAGTTGACAAATGGTCAAAGAATATGAACGGGCAGTTTTCAGAAGAAGAAATCAAAGCTCTTTGTAGTATTAAAAATGCTCTAAATCATTATTAGCTGGAGAATTTAAATTAAACAAATTAGAAAACATTAAACAAATACCTCACACCTATCAGAATTGCAAAAATGACAAAGAAGAAATGACAAATATTGCAGTGTGTGAAAACTGGAACACTAATGCAGTTTGCCCAGTTATGAATTGATTCAACCATTCTGGAGAACAATTTGGAACTATGCCCAAAGGGTAAAACAAACTATGCATATCCTTTGTCCCATCAATATCCTATTTTCCAAAGAGATCAAAGAATAAGGAATAGGACCTATATGTACAAAAATATGTATAGCAGCTCTTATGGTGGCAAATAATTGGAAATGGAGGAGATGGCCATCAATTGGGGAATGACTGAAGAAGTTGTGGTATTGATTATGATGGAATATTATTGCAGTATAGGAAATGAAGGAAGACATAGCCCTATTATCCACGTCTTCACCAGTCATAGGAATCTGATCATAGATGCCACTCAATTATTCAAGTAACAGAGGTAATGATACTGTAGGTGATGGTATATGGTTGCCTTGCCCACTATTCACTCTTTCCTTTTTTTTCCCTCTTCATCCACTCCAAAACTGTGTAATTGTTTCTTGATTAGGAGAGAGAAGAAAAACTCCCACCTCCAGCATTTTAGGAATCCATATGGTTACCAGAATAGTGTAGGATAGTTTCAGTTAGAGTTGTCATTGTGCAAATAACTAAATGCTGAAGGGCTACAGGGAGAGAGAGAAGGGCAAACAGACACTGTGTTTCTGGATCTAAGAGTCATTTAATAAGGATTTTTTATTTTTTGCACCAAGAAAAGTCTTTGAGATTTTCTTTCAAATAGAAAAGAAAGGCACTAGTTTATAAGGATACCAATAACCCTTGGAAACACAAAGAAATACAAAAGGATGTGAACCCTAAAGATGGATCAGATGATAATGAAACTAAATGGGAGAAGGAAGTTCCTTTTTCTTGGAGACATGGGATTTAAGTTAATATTGGTGTTACTGCTGTTGTTGTTTGTCCTTTATTCTCAAAGAGGACCTGTGAAATGATGGGGCAATGTCTTGACTCATGAATGAATTGGATTTAAGTGAAGCAGAGTTGTACAAAGTCTTCAACCTTACTGTCTCTTTCACAGTCATTGAAGTCCTGTGGCAAGACAAAAGTTAGGATTGCTGATAATGACCTGGGATGCATTGGATGACCTTGGCATCTTTAATATTAGCCCAAACTCTATTCCACAGTACCTGCTACAGGCAACTTCAGGCTCTTGGGACAAATTATCATCATTTGATTATTTCATTGGGAGATGTCTTCCCCTGCTTGAGGGGGTAGATGCCTCCTTAACTTACTGGGTTGTTTTTTATAAGGCAATGGGGTTAAGTAACTTGCCCAAGGTCACACAAGTAGGTAATTATTAAGTGTCTAATTTGAACTCAGGTCCTCCTGCCTCCAGGGTCAGTGCTCTATCCATTGCACCACCTAGCTGTCCCTCCTTAACTTACTGTTGGGATTGAAAGTTGAGGATTACCTTCAATCTAATTTATCCCATCTGACCAGGATGTGGCCACTATACATGCTAAGCTTCTTGGAGGTGAGAGTTGAGTGCTAGGTGGACCTCAAAGGTGTTTGAGCAAGGCTGAAAAGGGCTTAGCAAACCTGAATATCAGAGGTGTTAATCATGCTTGAACAGCACTTGGCACCAAACAAATGGCAACAGGATTTAGTCAAAAGAGCACTTCATGTTCAAAAGATCAAAGACAACCCTGGAAGACCTATTATGGACAATGTCATCCACATACTATATTCACTTTTTAAAAAATTCTCTTATTTTTTTCCTTCCTATCTCATGGTTTTCTTAGTTCTAATTCCTCTTACACAAAATGACTAATATTTAAATGTGTTAAAGATAAATGTACAAATACACCTTTTACAAGACTCTTTGCCACCAAGTGTGGGAGGAAGAAAAGGGATGGTGGTAGAAAAATGTGTAACTTATAAATTGGCAAATGGATGAATGTTGAAAAACTATCATAGCACATAACTGGAAGAATAAAATAAAATATCAATTGAAATAAAAAAAGAGCATTGCAGAAGGATGCAGAAGAGGTTACAACTCTGGGCAATTTAACTTCTCTGACCTTTCATCCTCTCTATGTATAAAGCACATATAATAATAATTATCTTCTTCACAAAAGTTTTCCACTGATGTTGCATCATGACAGAGATAATCCTGGACTCCAGAAAATAATGCCAATGGACAAAACTCTAAGTGAAGTAAGACAAGCAGAGGTTTTTTTTTTCCCCAGTGTATCAACATTCAAAGAATGGGGTCTTGATTCCTATTTTTAGTGGACCTCCAGGCTTCCATCCCCATATCTCATGATCCTCTACTGTCAATATTCCTGAGATCACATTCTCAAAGAACCATAGATTTAAAGCTAGAATAGACCTTATAGGTCTTTTGGTTCAACTCTCATTTTTTACAGAAGAGAAAACTGAGACATTGGAAGTTAAGTGCCTATTGCCTCTCTTCAATTTTGCCTTTTCTGGGGATTAGAGTCAGATTGCAAGTTTGAGTGATGGTGGTGGTCAGCAGTCATGCTATGAGTTCAGGCAATCTCCTTTCCCACTCAAATAAATATTCCCCAAGTACCAGAAGTCTTAGTTATAGCTCTTTCAATAGAACAGAAGCTCTATAGGTTTAATAATAATTATAATAAAATAATAATAACAGTGAGCATTTACATAGTATACAAAGTTTGCAATTTACTTTTAAAATATTATTTCATTTTATCCCTAACAACTCTGAGAGCTAGGTGATATTATCACATTTTGTAGTTCAGTAAACTGAAGTAGACAAACATTAAATGATTTGAGGATTTCTGACCAAGATGGCAGAGAGAAGCCAGGTCCTGATCTTCCCTCGTAAACAATATGAAACAAACTTCTTAATGGAAATCCTAGCAACAAAACCCAGAAAGAGAAGCTAGGAGAACAACATGTACCTCAAGGTCTGTCTTCGGGGATCGAGGCTGTTGTGAATGTAGAGTGCTGATAGCCAGTGGAGAAGGGGTGAGAACTGGACTAATTTAAGATCAGCCCCAGGGGCTTTCCCTGTGGGAACCACTTCGCTCTGAGAAACAACAAGAGAGTGGAGTCATGGCCATGGGACTGATAGTCTGGGACTTACAGGAAGGGCTGGAGGGTAGGCTCCAGCCTCTAAAACTCCCTACTGGCCAGGAGGAGACATTGCATCCAGAAATTGCACCCCTTACTAGACACTCAGTAAGCAAAGCCCCCAGCACCCCCTACTAGCCAGTTAGAGATAATACACTCAGTGAGTAAAGCCTCTAGGGATCTCAATACCAAACTTCTGGGAACCAGCTCCTCCCCCCAACACAAGATCTTAGGAAAATGAAGAAAGGCCAGCTGAAGGGGGGGACCATAGAAAAATTCCTAGAAAGAAAAAACCCTAATTCAGAGAGACATAGAACCCCTGAGGAGAAAATGATTTGGGCTCCAGTACAGAAAGATTTCCTTGAAGAAATCAGGAAGGAGTTTAAAAATCAATTGGAAAATATGGGAAAAGAAATCCAAGAGAAAATTAACACCTTGCAACAAGAAAATAAATCCTTGGAAAATACAATTGGACAAATGCAAAAAAGAAAATAAGTCTCTCAAAACCTCAAATGATCAAAAGGAAAATTCATACAAAAATAAAATTGACCAATTGGAAAAGGAGTTGCAAAAGGTAAATGAAGAAAATTCTTCCCTAAAAAAAAAAAGAATAGTTGATGGAAATCCATGACTTTATGAGACAACAAGAATTGGTTAAACAAAACCAAAAAACTGAAAAAATAGAAGAAAATGTTAGATACTTCATCAGCAAAACCACTGACCTTGAGAATAGATTGAAGAAAGATAACCTAAAAATTATTTGTCTTCCTGAAAACATTGAAAACAAAACAAGCCTGGACTCAATATTACAGGATTTAGTGAGGAAAATTACCCTGATATCATGGAAGCAGAGGGCAAAATAATTATTGAAAAAAATACATCGATCCCCTCTGGAAAGGGATCCCAAAATGAAAACACCAAGGAATATTGTAGCCAAATTTCAGAACTATCAGATAAAAGCAAAAATCCTACAACCAGACAGAAAGAAACAATTTAAATACCAAGGAAGCACAATAAGGATTACACAGGACCTGGCAACATCAACATTAAGGGATCGAAAGGCCTGGAATGCAATATTCTGAAAAGCAAGGGACCTTGGAAAGCAGCCAAGATTCCAATATCTAGAAAAAGTGAGTTCTCTTCCAGGGCAAATTTAATGAAATAGGAGACTTCCAACTTTTCCTGATGAAAAGACCAGAACTTAATAGAAAATTTAGACTTCTAACAGGAGACTCAAGAGACACATGAAAAGGTAAAAATTTTTTTAGAAAAGGGGGGGGGGGAATTGTTATCAAATAAAATGAAACTGGCAATATCCCTACCTGAAAGAAAGACTTTAACAACTCTCAAAAACTGTAACTCTATTAGAGAGAATTTAATTAGACAGAAGAGATGGATACACAAGACTTATTTGAGAAACTGTTATCCAATAAGATGAAACTGGATATATCCTTACCTGGGAGGAAAGTTCTAATAACTCTCAATAATTGTAATTCTAGTAGAGAGAACAGCCAGAAATAATGGACACTCATGACCTTTCTGTGACTCAGATAGAATGATTTAAAAACAATACTTCCTTAAAAAAGGAGGACAGTAAAGAGATAAGAGGATGGAGGGGACTGAATGGAGTAAATTTCATTACATTAAGAGGTACAAAGGACTTATTGAAAGGGAAGAAGGGAGGAGGTGAGAACTGCTTGAATCTTACTCTCATCAGATTGGCTTAAAGTTAACATACATATGCTCACTTAAATTAAGAAACTTATCTTACCTTTAAAGTTTTAAAAGAGGAAAAGGGGAAGGGGAGGAAAGGGGGAATCAACAGAAGGAAGGGAAGGAAGAAGGGGCAAAGAGAAAGGGGGAAAAAGTGGGGGTTGGATATAGAAGGGCAAACACACTGAAGATGGAAGAATTCAGAAATGACACACTGGGGAATATGAATAAAGGGAAAAAAGGGGGGAATACAGAGGGAAGATAACATGGAAGGCAATAAAGACTTAGTAATTATAACTTTAAATGTGAATGGGATGTATTCTCCCTTAAAACATAAGCAAATGGCAGAATAGATTAAAAACCAGAATTCTGCAATATGCTGCTTACAAGAAACTCATCTGAAGCAGAGAGATACATATAGAGTAAAGGTAAAAGGTTGGAGAAAAATATATTTTGCTTCACCTGAAGTGAAAAAATCAAGGGTAGCAATCCTTATCTCAGACAAAGCAACAAAAATAGACATTATTAAAAGAGATAAGGAAGGAAACTATATCCGCCTAAAAGGTACCATAGTCAATAAAGTAATTTCAATACTAAATAGGTACAAACCCATTAGCATCTAAATTCTTAGAGGAGTAGTTGAAGGAGTTACAGGAAGACAGACAGCAAAACTCTATTAGTAGGAAACCTCAACCTTCCACTCTCAGATTTAGATAAATCTAACTATAAAATAAACAAGAAGGAAGTTAAGGAGGAAAATAGATTGATAGAAAATCTAGACATGAGAGACTTATGGAGGAAACTGAATGGGGATAGAAAGGGATGTACTTTCTTTTCTGCAGCAAATGGCACTTACACAAAAATTGACCTTGTACTAGGGAATAAAAACCTAATAATCAATTGCAGAAAGGCAGAAATAGTGAATACATCATTCTCAGTTAATAATGCAATAAAAATCATATGCGTTGGGCCAGGGAGATAAAGACCCAAAACTAACTGGGAACTGAATAACCTCATTTTATTTTTTTTTGAATTATAAAGATTTTACTTATTTGGAATTTGACAATTTTTCCACTAATCTTACTTCCCCTCCCCCTGCCCCTCCACAGAAGTCAATTTGCCAGTCTTCACATTGTTTCCATGGTATAGATTAATCCAAATTGAATGTGATGAGAGAGAAATTATATCCTTAAGGAAGAAATATAAAGTACAAGAGACAGCATGATCAGACTATAAGATATCAGTTTTTTTCCCCTAAATTAAAGGTAATAGTCCTTGGTCTTTGTTCAAATTTCACAGTTCTTTCTCTAGATACAGATGGTATTCTCTATTTCAGACAGCCCCAAATTGTCACTGTTTTTTGCACTGATGGGAATAAGCAAGTCCATCAAGGTTGATCATCACCCCCAGGTTGCTGTTAGTGTATACAGTGTTTTTCTGGTTCTGCTCATCTCACTCAGCATCACTTCATGCAAATCCCTCCAGGTTTCCCTGAAATCCCGTCCCTCCTGGTTTCTAATAGAACAATAGTGTTCCATGACATACATATACCACAGTTTGCTAAGCCATTCCCCAATTGAAGGACATTTACTTGATTTCCAATCCTTTGCCACCACAAACAGGGCTGCTATGAATATTTTTGGACAAGTGATAGTTCTACCCTTTCTTATAATCTCTTCAGGGTAAAGATCCAGTAGTGGTATTGCTGGATCAAAGGGTATGCACATTTTTCTTGCCCTTTGGGTATAGATCCAAACTGCTCTCCAGAAAGGCTGGATGAGTTCACAGTTCCACCAACAATGTAATAATGTCCCAGATTTCCCACAACCCTTCCAACAATAATTCTCATTCTTTCTGGTCATATTGGCCAACTGAGAGTTGTGAGGTGGTACCTCAGAGAAGCTTTAATTTGCATTTCTCTAATAAGTAATGATTTAGAGCAATTTTTCATATGGCTATAGATTGCTTTGATCTCATCTGTAAATTGCCTTTCCATATCCTTTGACCATTTGTCAATTGGGAAATGGCTTTTTTTAAAAAAAATTTGACTCAGTTCTCTGTATATTTTAGAAATGAGTCCTTTTTCAGAAACATCAGTTGTAAAGATTGTTTCCCAGTTTACTACAATTCTTTTGATCTTTGTTACAATGGTTTTGTCTGTGGAAAAGTTTTTTTAATTTAATGTAATCAAAATTATCTAGTTTATTTTTAATGGTGTTCTCTATCTCTTCCTTGGACATAATTTGCTTCCCTTTCCATAGATCTGACAGGTAAACTTGATCTTCCAGTTTGCTTACAATATTCTTTTTATGTCTAAATCCTGTATCCATTTTGATCTTATCTTAGTATAGGGTGTGAGGTGTTGGTCTAATCTAAGTTTCTTTCATAATAACTTCCAATTTTCCCAGCAGTTTTTATCAAAGAGAAAGTTTTTAATCCCAATAGCTGGACTATTTGGGTTTATCAAGCAGCAGATTACTATAATCATTTCCTGCTATTGCACCTAGTCTATTCCACTGTTCTACTACTCTATTTCTTAGCCAATATCAGACCATTTTGAAGACTGATGCTTTATAATATAATTTTAGATCCAGTAGGGCTAAGCCACCTTCTTTTTCACTTTTTTCATTGAATCCCTGGAAATTCTTGACTTTTTATTTCTCCATATGAATTCATTTACAACTTTTTCTAACTCATTAAAGTAATTTTTTTAAAATTTTGATTGGCAGGGCACTAAACAGGTAGTTTAGTTTTGGTAGAATTGTCATTTTTATTATATTAGCTTTACCTATCCATGAGCAGTTGATATTTGACCAGTTATTTAAATCTGATTTAATTTGTGTGAGAAGTGTTTTTTAATTGTTTTCAAAAAGTTTCTGAGTCTGCCTTGGCAAATAGTCTCCCAGGTATTTTATATTGTCTGAGATTACTTTGAACGGGGATTTCTCTTTCTAGCTCTTCCTGTTGTATCTTGCTAGTCATATATAGAATTCGAGGATTTATGAGGGTTTATTTTATATCCTGCAACTTAGCTGAAATTGCTAATTGTTTCCAGTATTTTTTTTGGATGATTTCTTGGGATTCTCTAGGTATACCATCATGCCATCTACAAAGAGTAAGAGTTTTGTCTCTTCCTTCCCAATTCTAATTCTTTCAATTTCTTTTTTCTTCTCTCATTGCTGAAGCTAGCATTTCTAATATGATACTGAATAGTAGTGATGATAGTGGGCATCCTTGTATCACCCCTGATCTTATTGAGAATGCCTCTAGCTTATCCCCATTGCACATAATGCTTGTTGATGATTTCAGATAGATACTGTTTATTATTCTAAGGAACAGTCCATTTATTCCTATGCTCTCTAATATTTTTGGTTTTGTTTTTTGTTTTTTAGGTTTTTGTAAGGCAAATGGGGTTAAGTGGCTTGCCCAAGGCCATACAGCTAAGTAATTATTAAGTGTCTGAGACCAGATTTGAACCCAGGTACTCCTGACTCCAGGGCCAGTGCTTTATCCACTGTGCCACCTAGACACACCCCCCTAATGTTTTTAGTAGGAATGGGTGCTGCATTTTGTCAAAAGCTTTTTCAGCATCTATTGATATAATCATATAATTTCTGATAGGTTTGTTGTTGATATAATTAATTATACTAAGTTTTCCTAATATTGAACAAACCCTGCATTCCTGGGTTAAATCCTACTTTGTCAAAATGTATTATTCTAGTGATAACTTGTTGAAAACCTTTGCTAACATTTTATTTAAGATTTTTGCATCTATATTCATCAGGGAGATAGGTCTATAATTTTCTTTCTCTGTTTTAACTCTTCCTGTTTTAGGTATCAGTGCCAAATTGGTGTCATAGAGTTAGGAAGAGTTCCATTTTCCCCTATTTTTCCAAAGAGTTTATATAGAATTGGAATCAATTGTTCTTTAAATGTTTAGTAGAATTGACTTGCGAATCCATCAGGCCCTGGAGATTTTTTCTTAGGGAGTTCAATGATGGCTTGTTAAATTTCTTTTTTCTGAGATTTAATCTCCTCTCCATTTAACCTGGGCAATTTATATCTTGTAAATATTCATCAATTTCACTTAGATTGTCAAATTTATAGGCACAGAGTTGGGCAAAATAATTCCAAATTATTATTTTAATTTCCTCCTCAATGGTGGTGAGTTTTCTTCTTTCTTTTTTTTAAATTAAATTGACCAGAGTTTTATCAATTTTATTGGTTTTTTTCATAAAACAGTTCTTGGTTTTATTTATTAGTTCAATAGTTTTCTTGCTTTTGATTTTATTAACTACTTTAATTTTTAGAATTTCTAACTTAGTATTCAACTTGGGGTTTTTAATTTATTCTTTATCTAATTTTTTAGTTGCATGTTTAGTTCATTGATTTCCTCTTTCTCCAATTTATTCATGTAAGCATTTAGAACTATAATATATCCCCTGAGAGTTGCTTTGAATGAATCCCATAGGTTTTGGTATGTTGTTTCATTGTTATCATTGTCTAGGATAAAATGTTTAATTCTTTCTATAATTTGTTTTTGGTCCACTCATTTTTTTTTTATTGAAGATATTATTTGAGTTTTACAATTTTCCCCCAATCTTGCTTCCCTTCCCCCACCCCCACCCCACAGATAGCACTCCATCAGTCTTTACTTTGTTTCCATGTTGTACCTTGATCCAAATTGGGTGTGATGAGAGAGAAATCATATCCTTAAAGAGAACAGAATTCTCAGAGGTAACCAGATCAGACAATAAGATATCTGGTTTTTTTCCCCAATTAAAGGGAATAGTCCTTGTACTTTGTTCAAACTCCACAGCTCCTTATCTGCATACAGATGGTACTCTCCTTTGCAGACAGCCCCAAATTGTTCCCAATTGTTGTACTGACGAAATGAGCAAGTCCTTCAAGGTTGAACATCACTCCCATGTTGCTGTTAGGGTGTATGGTGTTTTTCTGGTTCTGCTCATCTCACTCAGCATCAGTTCATGCAAATCCCTCCAGGTTTCCCTGAAATCCCGTCCCTCCTGGTTTCTAATAGAATAATAGTGTTCCATGACATACATATACCACAGTTTGCTAAACCATTCCCCAATTGAAGGACATTTACTAGATTTCCAATTCTTTGCCACCACAAACAGGGCTGCTATAAATATTTTTGTACAAGTAATGTTTTTACCCTTTTTCCTCATCTCTTCAGGGTATAGACCCAGCAGTGGTATTGCTGGGTCAAAGGATATGCACATTTTTGTTGCCCTTTGGGCATAGTTCCAAATAGCTCTCCAGAAGGGTTGGATGAGTTCACAGCTCCACCAACAGTGTAATAGTGTCCCACATTTCCCACATCCCTTCCAACAATGATCATTATCCTTCCTGGTCATACTGGCCAATCTGAGAGGTGTGAGGGTGGTACCTCAGAGAAGCTTTAATTTGCATTTCTCTAATAATTAATGATTTAGAGCATTTTTTCATATGGCTATGGATTGCTTTGATTTCCTCATCTGTAAATTGCCTTTGCATATCCTTTGACCATTTGTCAATTGGGGAGTGGCTTTTTGTTTTAAAAATATGACTCAGTTCTCTGTATATTTTAGAAATGAGTCCTTTGTCAGAATCATTAGTTGTAAAGATTGTTTCCCAATTTACTACTTTTCTTTTGATCTTGATTACATTGGTTTTATCTGTACAAAAGCTTTTTAATTTAATGTAATCGAAATCATCTAATTGGTTTTTAGTGATGTTCTCCAACTCTTCCTTAGTCATAAACTGTTCCCCTTTCCATAGATCTGACAGGTAGACTAGTCCTTGATCTTCTAATTTGCTTATAGTATTGTTTTTTATGTCTATGTCCTGTAACCATTTGGATCTTATCTTGGTAAAGGGTGTGAGGTGTTGGTCTAATCTAAGTTTCTTCCATACTAACTTCCAATTATCCCAGCAGTTTTTATCAAAGAGGGAGTTTTATCCCAGTGGCCAGACTCTTTGGATTTCTCAAACAGCAGATTACTATAATCCTCTCCTGCTTTTACACCTAGTCTATTCCACTGGTCCACCACTCTATTTCTTAGCCAATACCAAACAGTTTTGATGACTGATGCTTTATAATATAATTTTAGATCGGGTAGTGATAAGCCACCTTCCTTTGCATTTTTTTTTCATTAAGCTCCTGGCAATACTTGACTTTTTATTTCTCCATATGAATTTACTTACAATTTTTTCTAACTCATTAAAGTAATTTTTTTGGAATTTTGATTGGTAGGGCACTAAACAGATAGTTTAGTTTTGGTAGAATTGTCATTTTTATTATATTAGCTCTCCCTATCCATGAGCAGTTGATATTTGCCCAGTTATTTAAATCTGATTTAATTTGCTTGAGAAGTGTTTTATAATTGTTTTCAAAAAGATTCTGAGTCTGTCTTGGCAAATAGACTCCCAAATATTTTACACTGTCTGAGGTTACTTTGAATGGGATTTCTCTTTCTAGCTCTTCCTGCTGTTTCTTGCTAGACATATATAGAAAACTTGAGGATTTATGGGGGTTTATTTTATAACCTGCAACCTAGCTAAAATTGCTAATTGTTTCCAGTAGTTTTTTAGATGATTTCTTGGGATTCTCTAGGTAGACCATCATGTCATCTGCAAAGAGTGAGAGTTTTGTCTCTTCCTTCCCAATTCTAATTCCTTCAATTTCTTTTTCTTCTCTAATTGCTGATGCTAACATTTCTAATACAATATTGAATAGTAGTGGTGATAATGGGCACCTGCATTCCTGGAATAAATCCTACTTGATCATAATGTATTATCCTAGTGATGACTTGTTGTAGTCATTTTGCTAAGATTTTATTTAGGATTTTTGCATCTATATTCATCAGGGAAATAGGTCTATAATTTTCTTTCTCTGTTTTAACTCTTCCTGGTTTAGTTAAGAGTACCATATTGGTTTCATAGAAAGAGTTAGGCAGAGTTCCATCTTTCCCTATTTTTCCAAAGAGTTTATATAGGATTGGAACCAATTGTTCCTAAAATGTTTGGTAGAATTCACTTGTGAATCCATCAGACCCTGGAGATTTTTTTTTAGGGAGTTCAATAATGGCTTGTTGAATTTCTTTTTCTGAGATAGGGTTGTTTAGGTATTTAATCTCCTCTCCATTTAACCTGGGCAACTTATATTTTTGTAAATATTCATCCATTTCACTTAGATTATCAAATTTATTGGCATAGAGTTGGGCAAAATAATTTGGAATTATTACCTTAATTTCCTCCTCATTGGTGGTGAGTTCAGCTTTTTCATTTATAATACTAGCAATTTGGCTTTCTTCTTTCTTTTTTTTAATCAAATTGACCAGAGGTTTATCAATTTTATTGGTTTTTTTCATAATACCAACTTTTGGTTTTATTTATTAATTCAATAGTTTTTTTTGCTTTCGATTTTATTAATTTCTCCTTTAAATTTTCAAATTTCTAATTTGGTATTTGATTGGGGATTTTTGATTTGTTCTTTCTCTAATTTTTTTAGTTGCATGTTTAGTTCATTGATTTCCTCTTTCTCTAATTTATTCATATAAGCATTTAGAGCTATAATATATCCCCTGAGAGTTGCTTTGAATGAATCCCATAGGGTTTGGTATGTTGTTTCATTATTATCATTATCTAGGATAAAATGGTTAATTCTTTCTATAATTTTTTTTTGGTCCACTCATTTTTTAAAATGAGGTTATTCAGTATCCAATTTGCTCTGGGTCTATATCTCCTTGGCCCAGTATTGCATATGACTTTTATTGCATTGTGTTCTGTGAAAGATGTATTCACTATTTCTGCCTTTCTGCAGTTGATCATTAGGTTTTTATGTCCTAGTAAATGGTCAATTTTTGTATAAGTTCCATGTACTTCAGAGAAAAAGGTATATTCCTTTATATCCCCATTCAGTTTCCTCCATAAGTCTACCATATCTAATTTTTCTCACAATCTATTAACCTCCCTAATTTCTTTCTTGTTTGTTTTATGATTTGATTTATCTGGATCTGATAGTGGGAGGTTGAGGTCTCCTACTAGTAGAGTTTTGCTGTCTATGTCTTCCTGTAATTCTTTCAGCTTCTCCTCTAAAAATTTGGGTGCTGTCCCACTGGGTGCATATACATTCAATATTGAAATGACTTTATTGTCTATGGTACCTTTTAGGAGGATAAAGTTTCCTTCCTTACCTCTTTTAACGCTATCTATTTTTGCTGCTGCTTTGTCTGAGATAAGGATTGCTATCCCTGCTTTTTTTACTTCAGCTGAAGCAAAATATATTTTGCTCCAGCCTTTTACCTTTACTCTATATGTATCTCTCTGATTCAAATGAGTTTCTTGTAAGCAGCATATTGTAGGATTCTGTTTTTTAATCCACTCTGTTATTTGCTTACGTTTTAAGGGAGAGTTCATCCCATTCACATTCAAGGTTATGATTACCAATTCTTTATTGCCCTCTGTGCTATCTTCCCTCTGTTTGTATTTCTCCCCCTTCCCCCCTTTTATCCATATTCCCAGTATTTTGTTTTTGAATACCACCCCACTTCAGTGTGCTTTTCCTCCTATATCACACCCTCCCCTTTCTTTCCCCTTTCCCCTTTTTCCCTTTTCCCTTCCCTTCCTTTTGTTATTTCCCCCTTTTCTCCCCATTCCCCTTCCCTTTCTCCATCCCCCCTCCCCTTTTCCCTTTTTAATACTTAAAAGGTTAGATCTTTTATACGTTAACCGAGTATGTGTAGGTTGACTTTAAGCCAAGTCCGATGAGAAGAAGTTTCAGGTGTTTCTCATCTGCTCCCTTCTTCCCCTCTATTACCATAGGTTTTTTGGTACCTCTTAGTGTAATGAGATGTACCCCATTCTATCCCCTCCCTCCTCCCGTCTCTTTCCTGTTCCCCTTTTTAAGGAGGTAGTGTTTTTTAGATCATTGTATCTGAGTCATAGAAAATTCTGAGCGTCTGTCACTTCTAGTTCAGTATATTCTATCTAATAGAGTTAAAATTCTTGAGAGTTATTAGAGTCTTTCTCCCAAGTGGGGTTAAAGCCAGTTACATCTCTTTAGATAGCAGTCTCATGGATAGATCATGAATGTCCATCATTTCTGGTTAGGTATATTCTCTCTGTTATAGTTACAATTCTCAAGATTTATGAGAATCTTTTTCTCTATGTTGGGATTTAGTCAGTTTCAACTTATTGGATAGCAGTTTTTTTTCCTTTCACTGCCCCCCCTTCTTTTTTTTTAACCTTTTCATGTGTCTCTTAAACCTCCTGTTTGATGTCCAAATTTTTGATTTAGCTCTGGTCTTTTCATCAGGAATTTTTGGAATTCTTCCATTTCATTAAATGTCCGTCTTCTTCCCTGGAATAGAAGGCTCAGCTTTGCGGTTAAGTAGATTCTTGGCTGCATTCCAAGCTTCCTTGCACTTCAAAATATCTCCTTCCAGCCCCTTCGATCCCTTAATGTTGATGCAGCCAGGTCCTGCATGATCCTCACTGTGGCTCCTTGATATTTAAATTGTTTCTTTCTGGCTACCTGCAGGATTTTCTCTTTTATCTGATAGTTCTGGAATTTGGCCACAACATTCTTTGGTGTTTTCATTTTAGGATCTTTTTCTAGAGGGGATCGATGTATTCTTTCAATAACTACTTTGCCCTCCGATTCCATGATATCAGGGCAGTTTTCCGTCACTAGAACCTGTAATATTAAGTCCAGGCTTTTTTCTCTTCAATGTTTTCAGGAAGTCCTATAATTCTCAGGTTGCCCCTCATTGATCTATTCTCGAGGTCAGTGGTTTTGTTGATGAGGTATTTTACATTTTCTTCTATTTTCTTCTGTTTTTTATATTTTTTTAGTTTGTTTAACTGACTCTTGATGTCTCATGGAGCCATTGATTTCGTAGACTACATTCTTTTTGGGGGGAGGAGTTTTCTTCATTAACCTTTTGCAACTCCTTTTCCAATTGGTCAATTCTACTTTTGAAAGAGCTTTCCATTTGACCAATTGAGGTTTTGAGAGAATTATTTTCTTTTTGCATTTGCCCAGTTGAGGATCTGAGAGAATTATTCTCATTTTGTATTTGTCCAATTGATGATGTGAGAGATTTATTCTCCTTTTGTATTTGTCCAATTGTACTTTCTAAGGATTTGTTTTCTTGTTGCAAGGTATTAAATGTCTCTCCCAAATTTTCCAGTTGATTTTTAAACTCCTTCCTTATTTCTTCAAGGAAGTCTTTCTGTGCTGAAGACCAGATTGTATTCTCCTCAGAGGTTTTAGGTCTGAGTTCCAAGAATTTTTCCACCTTTCCACTGACCCTTCTTCATTTTGCTAAGACCTTGAGTTGTGGAGGGGCTGGATCACAGTGCCTTGCGATCACTAGAGGCTTTACTCACTGAGTGCAATTTCTCTGGCTGGCCAGTAGGAGGTGTTGGTTGCTTTCTCTGGAGTGTCTGTGACCTTGATTGAGGCCTTCTCCCTTTGCTTGAAGGGAGGAGTTGGAGCTATTGAATTCTTTTCTCTTCAAACAATGGTGGGCTTTACCCTGGCCTGAAGTCATTCATCAGCTGGGCTGGTTCTTCTGCTCACACACCTGGGCCTGAGGCAGAATTAGTCTGCAAATGTTTGTTCTGGGGAAGAGGCCTGAGAAGCAATGGAGGTGTGGACTCTGAGTTCCTCAGACCAGAGGAGCCCAGGGATGGTGCCTGCAGTTCTCCTGCACTGGAACCCTCCCCCCAGCCCTGTCCTCAAGCTCCCAAGGGACAGCACCAACACCAGTGCCTCTGCTCCCTAGTTGACTCAAGCCCCTGCTGTCTAGCCCCACCGCTGATCCAGCAGGTCCGTCTTTCTGGCCCTCAGGCTCCAGGCTCCAATTCAGCTGCTAATCTGGTTGATCAGGGGCTGAACCACCCTCTGAGCCCAGACTCACCCACCCGAATTCGGCCAATGCTGCTGCTGGAGACAAATCCTGAGGTAGATGTTCTTTCTCCTGACTTTTCTTTCTGGGCTTTGTGGGTCGGATTTCTTTTAAGAGGTTTGTTTCACAGAACAGATGGGGGAAGATCAGGAGACTTTAGAACTGTGCCTGTCTTCTCTCTGCCATCTTGGCCAGAAGTCCTGTAGTTCTTAATGTAATGAGATTTACCCTCATTCAATCCCCTCCCTTCTGCCATCTCCTTCTTGTCCCCCTTTATAAGGATAAAGTGTTTTCAAATCATTCTGAGTCATAGAAAATTCTGAGTATCCATCCCTTCTGGCTAAGTATATTCTCTCTAATAGAGTTGCAATTCTTGATAGTTATTAGAATCTTTCTCCCAAGTAGGGATATAGTCAGTTTCATCACATTGGGTAGCAGTCTCATGGATAAGTCATGAGTGTCCAGCATTTCTGGCTAAATATATTCTCTCTGATAGAGTTACAATTCTTAAGAGTTATGAGACTCTTGGGGTGGCTAGGTGGCACAGTGAATAGAGCACCAGCCCTGGAGTCAGGAGTACCTGAGTTCAAATCTGGTGTCAGACACTTTATAATTACCTAGCTGTGTGGCCTTCGGCAAGCCACTTAACCTCATTGCCTTGCAAAAACCTAAAAAAACAAAAACAAAAACAAGAGTTATGAGACTCTTTTTCCCATGCAGGGATAGCCAGTTTCATCTTATTGGATAGCAGTTTTTTTTCTTTACCCCCCCCCCCTTTTCTTTTACCTTTTCATATGTCTCTTGAACCTCCTGTTGATGTCGAAATTTTCTATTTAGCTCTGGATTTTTCATCAAGAATTGTTGGAAGTCTTCCATTTGGTTAAATGTCCATCTTTCCCCTGAAAGAAAAGGCTCAGCTTTGCTGGATAGTGGATTCTTGACTGCATTCCAAGCTCCCTTGCTCTTCGAAATATCTCATTTCAGGCCCTTCAATCCTTTAATGTTGATGCATTGTGGCTCATTGGTATCTAAAGTGTTTCTTTCTTGCTGCTTGAAGGATTCTGTCTTTTATCTGATAGTTCTGGAATTTGGCCACAACATTCCTTGGTGTTTTCATTTTAGGATCTCTTTCCAAAAGGAAGGGATATATTTTTTCAATAACTATATTGCCCTCTGGTTCCATGATATCAGGGCAATTTTCTATCACTAAATCCTGTAATATTAAGTCTAGGCTTTTTTTTCTCTTCAGTGTTTTCCGGAAGACCTATAATTCTCAGGTTGTTCCTCATCAACCTATTCTCAAGGTCAATGGTTTTGTTGATGAGGTATTTTACATTTTCCTCTATTTTTTCTATTTTTTGGTTTTGTTTACCAGGCTCTTGCTGTCTCATGAAATAATTAGTTTCCACAGACTTCATTCTTATTTTTAGAGAAGAGTTTTCTTAATTTACCTTTTTGCAACTCCTTTTCCAATTGGTCAATTCTATTTTTGAAAGAGCTTTCCATTTGACCATTTGAGGTTTTGAGAGAATTATTTTCTTTTTTGCATTTGCCTAATTGAGGATCTGAGCGAATTATTCTCATTTTATATTTGTCCAAATGTATTTTCCAATGATTTGTTTTCTTGTTGCAAGGTGTTAAACTTCTTTTGGGTTTCTTTTACCAAATTTTCCAATTGATCTTTAAACTCCTTCCTTATTTCTTCAAGGAAGTCTTTATGTGCAGGAGACCAGATCATATTCTCCTCAGAGGTTCTAGTTCTCTCTGCTTTAGGATCTTTTCATTGCAAGAATTTTTCTATGGGCCCTCCTTCCTGCTGGCCTTTCTTCATTTTACTAAGACCTTGATTTGGGGAGGGACTGGTTCCCAGAAGTTTGGGGTTGGGATCCCTAGAGGCTTTACTCACTGACTGTATTATCTACATCTGGGAGTGAAGAGGTAACTCTGCCTAACTCTTTCTATGATACCAATTTGGTGCTGATACCTAAACCAGGAAGAGTTAAAACAGAGAAAGAAAATTATAGACCTACCTCCCTGATGAATATAGATGCAAAAACCTTAAAATATTAGTAAAACAAGTACAACTAGTTATCACAATACATTATGCCCAAAGTAGGATTTATCCCAGAAATGCAGGGTTGGTTCAATATTAGGAAAACTCTTAGTATAGTTAATTATATCAATAATGAACCTATCAGAAATCATATGATTATATCAATAGATGATGAAAAAGCTTTTGACAAAACACAGCACCCATTCCTACCAAAAATACTAGAGAGCATGGGAATAAATGGATTGTTCCTTAGAATGATAAACAATCTCTATCTGAAACTATCAACAAGCATCATATGCAATGGGGATAGGCTAGAGGCATTCCCAATAAGATCAGGGATGAAACAAGGAAGCCTACTATTACCACTACTATTCAATATATTAGAAATGTTAGCTTCAGCAATAAGAGAAGAAAAAAGAAACTGAAGGAATTAGATTTGGGAAGGAAGAGACAAAACTCTTACTCTTTGCAGATGACATGATGAAATACCTAGAGAATTCCAACAAATTATCTAAAAAACTACTAGAAATAATTAGCAACTTTAGCAAAGGCACAGGATATAAAATAAATTCTCATAAATCCTCAACATTTCTATATATGACCAGCAAGATGCAGTGGAAAGAGCTAGAAAGAGAAATCCCATTCAAAGTAGCTTCAGACAATACAAAATACATGGGAGTCTACCTGTCAAGGCAGACTCAGAAACTTTTTGAAAACAATTACAAAACACTCCTTACACAAATTAAGTCAGACTTAAATAACTGGGCAAATATCAACTGCTCATGGATAGGCCAAGCAAATATAATAAAAATGACAATTCTACCAAAATTAAACTACTTGTTTAGTGCTCTACCAATCAAAATTACAAAAAATTACTTCAGTGAGTTAGGAAAAATTGTAAGTAAATTCATATGGAGAAATAAAAGGTCAAGAATCTCCAGAGATTTAATGAAAAAAAAGTGCCAAAGAAGGTGGCTTAGCCCTACCAGATCTAAAAATTATATTATAAAGCATCAGTCATCAAAATTGTCTGATATTGGCTAAGAAATAGAGTGGTGGACCAGTGGAATAGACTAGGTGCAATAGCAGGAAATGATTATGGTAATCTGCTGTTTGATAAACCCAAAGAGTCCAGCTATTGGGGTAAAAACTCTCTTTGATAAAAACTGTTGGGAAAATTGGAAGATAGTATGGAAGAAAGTTAGATTAGACCAACACCCTATACCAAGATAAGATCAAAATGGATACAGGATCTAGATATAAAAAAACAATATTATAAGCAAACTAGAAGATCAAGGAATAACTCCCCTGTTAGCTCTATGGAAAGGGAAGCAATTTATCGGCAAGGAAAAGATGGAGAACACCATTAAAAATAAACTAGATAATTTTGATTACATTAAATTAAAAAGCTTTTCCACAGACAAAACTACTGTAACCAAAATCAAAAGAAATGTAATAAATTGGGAAACAATTTTACAAATAGTGTTTCTAACAAGCTCATCTCTAAAATATGCAGAGAACTGAGTCAAAATTTTTTTAATAAGACAAGCCATTCCCCAATTGACAAATGGCCAAAGGATATGCAAAGACAATTTACAGATGAGGAAATCAAAGCAATTTATAGTCAATATTAGTCAATGTAATATGTTGACTATATATAATATATAATATAGTCAATATTAGAAAAATTGCTCTAAATCACTTATTATTAGAGAAATGCAAATTAAAACATCTCTGTGGTACCACCTCACACCTCTCAGACTGGCCAATATGACCAGAAAGGGAAATGATTAATATTGGAAGGGTTGTGGGAAATCTGGGACACTAATACATTGTAGGTAGAGCTATGAACTCATCCAACCTTTCTGAAGAGCAATTGGGAATTCTGCCCAAAAGTAAAAAAAAATGCACATAACTTTTGATTCAGCAATACCACTACTGGATCTATACCCTGAAGAGATTATGAAAAAGGGTGAAAACATCACCTGTACAAAAATGTTCATAGCAACTCTGTTTGTGGTGGCAAAGAAATGGAAACTAAGGGAATATCCATCAATTGGGGAATGGCTTAACAAACTGTGGTATATGTATGTGATAGAATACTATTGTTCTATTAGAAACCAAGAAGGATGGTAATTCAGGGGCAAGATTTGCATGAAATGATGCTGAGTGAAATGAGCAGAACCAGAAGAACATTGTACACCCTAACAGCAACATGGGAGTATGATCAACCTTAATGGACTTGCTCATACCAACAGGGCAACAATCAGGGATAATTTTGGGATATCTGCAATAGAGAATGCCATCTCTATCCTGAGAAAGAATTGTGGAGTTTGAACAAAGACCAAAGACTATTACCTTTAATTTTTTTTACAAAATATTGTTTTATTATGTAATTCTTCTATATCTCATACTCTATGTTTCTTCCTTAAGGATATGATTTCTCTCTCATCACATTCAATTTAGATCAATGCATACTATGGGAACGATGATTGAGGGGAAAAAATTGCAAAATTCAAAATAAATAAAACCTTTCTAAAATTTAAAAAATATAAAATAAAAATAATATTTTAATTTTCCCCCCTAAAACAATAAATGACTTGCCCAAGGTCACACAACTATTATGTGTCTGGTACTGTACTTGAACAAAAATTTCTTGACTCTTGGCTCAGCACTCA
The DNA here is from genome assembly GCF_037893015.1 of Macrotis lagotis. Classification (NCBI taxonomy): domain Eukaryota; kingdom Metazoa; phylum Chordata; class Mammalia; order Peramelemorphia; family Peramelidae; genus Macrotis; species Macrotis lagotis. The sequence goes on from NC_133666.1 coordinate 152,067,409, forward strand.
CTCCAGGCTGCCACCTAGCTTTATCTCTGGATCTGGGGGGGGGGGGCGGAATTCAAATATGGTGATATAAACTCTATTTCTGGTATGTATAAAGTAACCCACTTAAATGTAAAGAGCACATCGCTACAACCTTGGCTACCTGGTGATTTTTTTGTTCACAAAGAACATTTATTTACTAATTCATAGAGGGGTTATGACTTGCTTGAGTTGGGGGAATGGAAGGAATGATTTACAACAGAACTAAAGATACATCAAATACCTATCTCACAGAATTGTTGCAAGGATCAAATGAAATTGGATATAGAAAAGTGTTTTAAAATTGTAAAATTCTCTACAAATGTAAAAATTATTATTGTTGTTGTTGTTGTTGTTATTATTATTATTATTATTACCTTGAGAAAGTACCATTACTAACCAATTTGTGTTTGTATAAGACTAAAGAATTCTAACCCTAGGGAATTTAAAAACAGAAGGTACTTACTCAGATAGACGGAGCATATATTGCATTTAATTTGAAGTGAAAGTCTAGCAGAGAGATAGAGAAGCAAAGAAACCCACATACCCCTGGATGATGTTTCCACCTAACGAGCAATGGCTTTCAATATCCTGTACATAAATCCTGACCACCAGAACACCTAATTCTTTGACTTAGTAGCACAACCTTCTCTTTCTTTTGTTTCAAGGTCCAGAATTTCCAAATGCAATATATATATATATATATGTATATATACATAAGTGTGTGTGTGTGTGTGTGTGTGTGTGTGTGTGTGTGTGTGTGTAATAAGAAACAAAACTAATGGCCATGAACTATGACATTTTGCATCAGGTTGAAGGTCAATTAGCCTTGGAAGGGACTCCTGCACCTGTCACTGAAGTGCAAAGGAAGAATACAATGGAAACTTTCATCCAGAAGGATTCCCTTTTCTCTCTCTCTGTGAAAAAGTGAAATCTAGGCAGAGGTAAGCTTTCCTCTTTCAGAAGAAAAACTGAAATCTTAAGCTCACCTTATTTTTGACACACCATCAGTCTTTCTGGCAGCTATCTCCCTACTTTCCTTCAAAAAAAACAACAACCTCTAGACCTGAATTCTTCAAATAAGCAGTTTACCACTGGCAGAAAAGAAACAGAAAATGCTGATCTTGTATTCTTTTTTATGGGTTTTTTCCCCTGCCACTAATCTTGTAGTGCAGGAGACTAATAGAAACTCCAACAGCTTTGTCCATGCTGGCAGTTTGGAATGATGCCTAAAGCAGCTTGACAAAGGCATTCTTTTCTCTCCATCACTACAGAATGTGGGAGAAATAAGAGACACTTTTAGCACATAATGTGGGAAAAGTAAAATTATACTCTGACTTGCTGGGAAAGGGACCAAATGGGGACAATTTCAGCAATTATCAGCATAACATTATTTTACTTTCTGGCACAATTCCATTCAGTATGCTCTCTCATTTGTTTCACTGCTTGGGTTTTACTGGAGGAGGTGATGGTAGCAGCTTGAGGGGGGAGGATTGTATTTATATAAATATTTCTTCCTCCAAGTATAGTTTTTCTCTCTCTTAATTTGCTTAAATTTTTCATCTTTTCTATATAAAATTCTAAATTCTGCATTACTACTGATCAAAAAAATGAGATCAGGGAATGGTGGTGAATAATGTTATGTTTTCTTTGGACTTGCGGATCTCTTATTAGTTATATTTCATATGTACAGAGTACTAGTGAGTAAATTGATTCAAAGGAAATAGGATAGAGTTTCACTGCCTATTAAATGGTGATGATAACATTTACGAAGTTAAAATAATTTAACTGGGTCTTTATGAAATCATATTGTTACTATTTTGACCATTTCTCTTGAGACATCAGTAACCAGAAAGCCAGACTGATTTGCAGTGATGTCACAATCATAGCACCTGAGACAGTTCTTTTTACATATTGACACCCAGAAAACTATATCCCAGGTTTGAGACAATCTGTAGGAAAGTATTTCCTTAAAACCATAACTCATGAACCCTATCAATGTGATTCCTTTTACCAAGCTATCAGAGAGCATGTTAGTTCAAAAAAAATAATTTAATCAATAGAAAATAAAGAGACAAAAAGGGATTACCACACTCATACACTGGTACACCACCTCAAAAGCTACCATGTTACAAATGGCAAAGGACTCACAAAACTTATGTAGCTAAGGAAAACACATAGAGAGGACCCATATGTACATGGTACATGTAGATGAAATATTGTGAAGAGTTCTGTCAGAAGACTGTGTGGTCAAAGGTATGTCCCGGATAAGTATGCTTTAAATGCTATAAGGGTAATGTCATGCTAATATTCTCTGATATTCATGGCTAGAGCTGTATTTCTCCTTCCCATTGGTCATGTTATTTATATGAGGTAGAGTATTTCTACTAGAACTCTCTACTACTCTGGTCATCACCAAGTTTTTGTTTTTATTTTTTGTTTTTTGTTTTTTGCTATTATATAGCTGTCTCCTGAACAAATTGGCTCTTAACTGGCAATATTCAATGATTAATTGAACTAAAAGATGGAGGGAATTATAATCAGCAACATCAACTGTGGAAAAATAACTTCTTTGATGGACTTATGATAAAGAATGTGATCCACCCCCAGAGACAGAGCTGATGGTATTGGAACACAGAGTGAAGCACATTTTTTTTTCTCTTTCACTTTACTTCTAGTGAGGTTTTTTATTTGTGTGTGTGTGTGTGTGTGGGATTATGTTTACTCTTACAACAAGACTATTTAGTAATGTGTAAATAAATAAAAATGTAAATTTAAAAAAAAGAATTATTCTTTTTAGCAAGATTGAGCTAAAAACTCTTCACTTAATAGCTGAGGCTCTCTGCCACCATTTTTGGCTAAAGACAATTAAGAAAAAAAGTTAGTCAGGGTGATCCTAGGCTAAGATTAAATCTATTATTTTTTCTACTGGTTCTTGGTTCAGAATCAAAACTCATTGTTTCAGACAATTATCTACGTTAAAGATTCCCTGATGCTTCCAATTCATTTTTTTGTGGAGATCTTGTGCCCACAAAACCCATTTAAAGTATCATCTGACCTCTCTAAATTCCCATAGGAGATGAAAGGAGTCTGGTCCTTCTCTGAATGGAGTCGCAAATACAGTTGGGCAGAAACAAAAGCTAAGTAAAGAATTCAAGACCCTTCATCTATCCTCCTGGTTCATATTTCATCTTTTATAACATATAGGCTGCCAATATCAACAACAAAGAAAAGTCCCGTATTTTGTGTTGTATTATGGATAACATAAATCCTTTTTGTCTCCCTGTATTCTTATTGATTTATGGCTTGACCCAAAACCTGGGATAATTATTAACTTCCAAACTAGAATATATTAGAACTTAAATCTAATAAACTCAAGGTATAACCATTTTCAATATTACTTAATAGTTTTTTGAAAAGGTATGGTTCAAAGTTGTGGCATATGAATATAATGGAATATTATTACTCTACAAGAAACAATAACCAGATAGATTTCAGAAAAAAACCGGTAAAAACTTACATGAACTTAGGAGAATATTATCCACCTTAATAGAAACATTGTGTCATGATCAGTTATGATAGACTTAGCTCTTCTCAGCAATATAATGATCAAAGACAATTCTAAAAGACCTGGAATGGAAAATATATAAATATATGTGAGCATTTCTATTATATATATCGCTACAATGTTCAAATGGTTAAAGTGTATAGAGGACTGAGATGAGCAAGATAAGCCTAAGGAAGGACAAACTTGTAAAGGAGGTAGTCTTTCTCCCTGGTAGGATCACAAAACTCAGAATGTAATTACAAGAGACTAAGGAGATTTTGAGGAACTTTTCTACAATTTTAATAATTTTAAAGATTATAAGCAAATAGTTGAAGACAATTGACCCCAGGGAAGAAACATCTTGTCATTAACTGGGAAAATAAAAACAATAAATAGAACTCTAAACCATGGAGAATTCAAGGTTCAAGAATACTGTATGGACATAGATCTTTTCCCCTGTCAGCACAAGGAGAAATGTAATTTTATCTACTCACCCCAATATTGGTCATATCATCAGAGCTGCTAGACCAATAAAGCATCTAGCTGGAAGCAAAGATAGATAACCTGACAGAATAAGCAGCTTCAGGGAACATGAGCCCTCATGGTAGAGAAGAGCCAGCTATGAATTCAAAAAAACAGACTCAATAAGCTCAGATAGGCAGCTTGTTGAAAAAGAACTACACTCAAAAGGAGCTGTATGAGGATTCTACAAAGACAAAAAAAAGACTTTTAGTGCCATGAACTGTGTTACCATACATGCTTTCTAAACATATGACCATTGTACTCTCAATTGGAGCAAACTTTTCCCATGTACTGCATGTATTTCTGTAAGAGCTCACCTCATGTTGAACTGATTGTTAATGTATACCAGAAAGCTCATAAGTTGCAGTAGTTTGAATAATTATTCACAAGTCTACCTCTGGAACCTGGGGAAGCAGTCACTCTTTTGAGTATCCAAGCCATAAGTACAAGTTGGGGAAGTACCCCAGAAGAGATATCATGGGCACAAATGAATAAAATGTAAAATCAGCACATCTGGTAACTTTACTGGTTACTTAAAGGTAACTGTGAGATCTGTTCTATTCCTTCACTTACCAATACTTGCTTGTTAGAGAATATGGCAATATTCCAGAGACTAATTACTGGTTATCTACATTTAGGAGAGGTTAGAAGTGCAATGCAATAGAATTTAGCTTTGGCAAGTGATGCTCATGAAGAATAGCAATTGTTATAAGATAAAGAGAAAGTTAAAAGAGGGAACTGACTGCAAAAATCTTATGGTAACCCTACAGTTTAATCAACACATGTGGTAAAGATTCCATTCCTTCTCTTTGATAGGGGTTTGAGAGTAGGGAGGGCTTTGGGAAGCAACTTAAAAAGTCAGAAGGATGTGATTGAATGAAATTATATGCTCTATCTCTGCTTTTTATTTTAAGAGACTCCTACTTCTGTCTTATTTATTTTGCTTCTATGAGCGTGTTAATGTTGTAAAGTTCATTGATGACTATAGTCACTTTGTGTGTGTGTGTATGTGTGTGTGTGTGTCTGTGTCCTGAATTCAAAATTTAAGCTAAGTAATTTGTCTCTCCCTTAGTTGCTGAGGTGTCCTTTGTCACATTTATGGTTATTTACTTTCTGTGGGCTGTATGTATGTGTATATATGTACATATATACATAAGCTATATATATATATATACATGTGTGTGTGTGTGTGTGTGTGTGTGTGTGTGTGTATAGTTAGGTGATATTCAGAAAACTAAGCTATACAAAATTTGATTCTGACCTTGAGAAATGTATATCCTAGAATGAGAGATAAAATGTATATAAATAATTTAAACACAAAATATTGTTTATTAGTTATAATAGAGTGCTAATAAGATTGGAGAAAGAAGTTCCAAGTGTGATGATCAAGGAAAATTTCATAGAATTATAGAATCTTAGATCTTGAATGAAATTAAATGAATTATTTATTCCATTGCTCTCAAGTTGAGGTAATCTGCTTGCAGATCTATTCCAGTTCAAATTTATGATTAATTTGGCTGGATTTTGACAAGAAGAGATCTGGCAGAAGTAGATGTAGCAAAATTCAGGGTCAGTAGGCAGAATAGTGAGTAGTTCAGATTTTCTGGAATATGTGGTATGGATAGCATGAGAAAATAAAGTTGAAAAGACAGAATGAAGTCAGATTGCAGAAGACCATGAAATATCAAGTTAAAGATACTGAATTAATGTACATTTGTATAATTTGCATAATCCCTTTTTGATGCCAGCATCCCCAGGTGTGTATTTGTGGCAATGTGAGAAATAACAGGGCCAGGCGGATAGTCAGAGAAGACTCAGTTTAGGGATCTGAAGGTCAGGATATTTATATTATAATTATAGAAGTAAAAAGTTTTCCACTCCAGATAATTCTTACAATATTTGTTATTCTTATCACTAAATTGTTTTTGATAATGTCAAGGTATATGGATCAAAGATGTTTATCAAGATCTATGCCTGTTATTTTTCAAGACATGTGGTTAACCCAACACCCTGTAGAGGCCATCATCCTGGATCACAGGCAGTCACGCAAAGCCTCAGGCCATGTCACTAGTAAAACCTGGAGTTGGCCTCAGAGATCTTTGTAGAACCTGGATCAGGTATCATGACTTTCCACACCTTTTCAAAAGAACAATATCACAATTATCTGGGGTTATCAAATCACCCCAATCTGTTCTCTTTCAAAATATATTTTTATGTGGCAACTAGGTAGCACAGTGGCTAGAGCACCGGCTGTGCAGTCAGGAGGACCTGAGTTCAAATTCAACCTCAAATACTTAATAATTACCTAGTTGTGTGTCTTTGGGCAAGTCACTTATTGCCTTGGGGAATATATATATATATATATATATATATATATATATATATATATATATACATATATATATATTTCATTACCTGTTAAAAATTTTTAACAATAATGTTTTATAATTTTGAGTTCAAATTCCTTCCTTCCTATTCATCCCACCTCCTTGAGAAGGCAAACAATTTTATTATTTAATTATACATGTGAAGTTATGCAAAACATAATTCCAAATTTGCCATGTTGCAAAAGAAAACAATACACAACAAGACAAGTAAAGTATAAATAATATAATAGACTTCAATATGCATTCATAGTTCATCAGTTTACTGTCTGGAAATGGATAATCATTTTCAACACAAGTCCTTTGAATTTGTCCTGGATCATTATTTTTTTTTTTGGTAACAAACTCTTTTTCCTTCTTTTTTTAAAATTTTTATTAAAGATATTATTTGAGTTTTACAATTTTCCCCCAATCTTGCTTCCCTCCCCCCACCCCCACCCCACAGATAGCACTCCATCAGTCTTTACTTTGTTTCCATGTTGTACCTTGAGCCAAATTGTGTGTGATGGGAGAGAAATCATATCCTTAAAGAGAACAGAATTCTCAGAGGTAACCAGATCAAACAATAAGACATCTGGGCTTTTTTTTTTCTGAATTAAAGGGAATAGTCCTTGTACTTTGTTCAAACTCCACAGCTCCTTATCTGGATACAGATGGTACTCTCCTATGCAGAGATCCAAAAATTGTTCGCAATTGTTGCACTGATGGAATGAGCAAGTATTTCGATGTTGAACATCACTCCCATGTTGCTGTTAGGGTGTACAGTGTTTTTCTGGTTCTGCTCATCTCACTCAGCATCAGTTCATGCAAATCCCTCCAGGTTTCCCTGAAATCCTGTCCCTCCTGGTTTCTAATAGAACAATAGTGTTCCATGACATACATATACCAGTTTGCTAAACCATTCCCCAATTGAAGGACATTTACTGGATTTCCAATTCTTTGCCACCACAAACAGGGCTGCTATAAATATTTTTGTACGAGTAATGTTTTTACCCTTTTTCCTCATCTCTTCAGGGTATAGACCCAGTAGTGGTATTGCTGAGTCAAAGGGTATGCACATTTTTGTTGCCCTTTGGACATAGTTCCAAATAGCTCTCCAGAAGGGTTGGATGAGTTCACAGCTCCACCAACAGTGTAATAGTGTCCCAGATTTCCCACATCCCTTCCAACAATGACTGGATCATTATCTTAATCAGAGTAACTAAATATGTCACAGCTGATTATCTTATAATATGACTGGAAATATGTACAATGTTTACCTGGTCCTGCTCACTTTACTTTTCATTAGTTCCTATAATTCTTAAAACCCTCCTATTTTTGAAACCCTCCTATTTATTATTTCTTTTACTACAATAATATTCTATCACAATCATATGCCATAACTTATTTTTAAAATTTTACTTATTTAAGGCAATTAGGTTAAGAGTGACTTGCCCAAGGTCACACAACTAGGCAATTACTAAGTGTCTGAGGTCAAATTTGAACTCAGGTCCTTCTGACTCCAGGGCTGGTATTCTATTCATTGTGCCACCTAGCTCCACTGTGCCACCTAGCTGCCTCAAGTCATTCCCCAAGTGTTAAGTATTTCTTCAATTTCCAATTCTTTGCCACGAAAAAAAGAGTTACTAAAAATATTTTTATACCTATAGGTCCTTTTCTTAATTCTCTTTGGGATTCAGACCTAGTGATAGTATTTCTGGGACAAAGAGAAAGCACAATATTAAAGCTCTTTGAGCATAGTTCCAAATTGTTTTGCAAAATAGTTGGACTAGTTCACAACTCCATCTATAGTGCATTGATGTCCCACTTTTTTTCACATTTCCTCTGAGATTTGTAATTTCTTTTTTCTATCATGATTGCCAATCTAATAGGTATGAAATGGTATCTCAAGAGGTGTGTTAATATGCATTTATTTAATCAGTAGTAATTTGGATTTTTTTCATTTTCTATTGGTATCTTTGATTTCTTCTCATAACTATATTTTTATCCTTTGACCATTTATCAACTGGTAATGTTTTGTTTTTATAAATGTGGCTCAGTTCCCTATAAATTTGATCAACAAAGTTTTTATCAGAGAGACTTGATGTAAATTTCCCCTAATTTATTTGTGATAAAACCCTTTATATCTAAATCATAAATCCATTTTGACCTTATGTTGGTATACTGTGTAAGGTGTTGGCTAATACCTAATTTCTGTCAAGTTGCTTTCCATTTTTCCTAGCAACCTTCTCAAATGGTGAGTTTTTAATCATAAAATATTGTATCTGAGTTTATCAAACACTAGATTACTATATCATTAGCTACTGTTTATTGAATACCTAACTTGTTCCACTGATCCACCACTGTTTCCTTTTTTTTCTTCTGGATGAACTTTGTTATTATTTCTTCTAGTTCTATAAAATATTTTTGGTAGTTTGATTCATATGGCACTGAATAAGAAAATTAATTTTGGTAGAATTGTCATTTTTATAATGTTGATTTGACCTACCCATGAGCAATTGATATTTCTTCAATAGTTTGGATCTGACTTTATTTGTGTGAAAGTTATTTTGTTATTGTGATCATATTGGGCTTGTCTTGGCAGGTAGATTCACAAGTATTTTAGATTGAGTATATTTATTTAAAATGTAATTTCTCTGTCTCTTGTTCTGGATTTTTCTGGCAATGTATAGAAATGTTAATGATTTATTTCATATTCTGCAACTTTGCTAAAGTTGCTAATTTTTTCAACTACTTTTAAATTTGATTCTCTAGGATTCTTCAAGTATACTCCATATTATTTTCAAAGTATGATGTTTTGTTTTCTCATTGCCTATTCTAATTTCTTCAATTGCTATTTCTTGCCTTATATAAATAAATGCATATATATTTGTATAACTGTAGTTAAATAACATATATTTATATAACTACAGTTAGCATTTCTAATATATTGAATAATTCTTAATTAATCTGATATTATTGGGAAGGTTTCAAATTTATCTCTTTTACAGATAATGCATGTTGATTGATTTAGATAAATACGAATTATCATTTTAAGAAAAGTCCTGCATTCCTGTTATGAATCCAATAATTCCATAAAGTATATAACCTTGTTATATATTGCTACAAAAACTTGTTATTTAAAGTTTTTGCATCAATATTAAAGAAATTAGTCTACAGGTTTTTTTCTTTCTGGTTTAGGAATAAAAACCATGCTTGTGTCATAAGAGGAATTTGGAAGAACTCCTTTTCCCATTTTTCCAAATAGTTTATATAACAATGGAATTGATCATTCATTAAATATTTGGTAGAATTCACTTGCAAATTTCAATTGGTCCTGGGGATTTTTTCCTTAGGTAGCTCATTGAAGCCTTGTTAAGTTTCTTCTTCTAAAATTGGATTATTTAAATGTTCTATTTCCTCTTCTGTTGATTTGGGCAGTTTATACTTTTATAAAACTCCATTTTATAAACCTTCATTTCACTTAGATGACCAGTTTTATTGGCATATAATTGGACAAAATAACTCATAAAATTGCTTTAATTTCATCTTCATTGGTGGTACATTCACCCTTTTTGTTTATTTTCTGGTTAAATTTACTTAGATCTGTGGGGTGAAAATTAAGGTCCCCCCCCTAATTTTGTTTTACCATCTATTTCCTCATTTAAATTCTTCTTTAAGAATTTGGAAGGTATGTCATTTTCATCTTTATAATCTTAGTATTAATATTATTTCATTGTGGTGCCTTTTAGGAAGATGTAGTTTCCATTTTCATCCATTTAATTAGGTTCATTTTTGCTTTTGCTTCATCTAAAATCATGATTGTTACCTCTGCTTTTTTAAAATCAACTGAAACATAATAGATTCTGTTCTTGTCCCTTATTCTAATTCTGTGTGTTTCTCTATTTCAAGCATTTTTTCTTGTTAAGAACATATTGTTGGATTCAAGTTTCCATTCCATTCTAATATCCATTTCTATTTTATGGATGACTTCATCCTATTCATATTCATTATGATTACTAACTGTGCATTTTCCTTCATTCTATTTTCTTGTATTTATCCTTTTTTAAAACATCCAGCCCTTCCTCTGATTGTTTTGCTTTTGACCACTGCCTTCTTTGGAGTCCAAAGAGGGATTTCCTGTAGTTGATCCATGATACCCAAGGGCTGTCTTGAACCATGTATTCTGAATAAATTTCCATGATCTCAGGATTGAGGGGTATGGGATTGGCCAAGACAGGATCAATTTGCACAGTAAGAACTGGGTGAATTTTAGGGTTTGGCTGGAACTCAATCTAGGGGACTGTATGATTCCTTTAACCAAAGAAATTACTTAGGAGCAGATTAAAATTATTCTAAACATACTTTTCAGGAAGCCAATCTTTTTGGACTAATCACCTAAGGGCTCTATCATTAGTTAAATTCCATCCCACTTACCTACCCCTCCTTTCTTTTCCTCTATTTCCCTCAATGCTCCCGTAACAGGACTAAATTTGATACCTGGCCTGCAACTATATTTTAGAAGCAATTTCCCTGATATTGTGATACTGTAGTTCAGGACTCAAATGCAAGGACCACCAGTTGAACCAAGTAACCTGCCCAGAGGGAATCCTTTAAAGGGCAGTCATTGTCTAGTCTTGTTCTGAATTCATTTTAATTGATTGGGTGATATTGACAAACTGGTAGTCTAACATTAGCCCTAAATCCATTCACTCAGGACCCCTCAAGTTATATTCCCCCAGGGAATCTCGCATATTGGCCAAATAAGCTGTTAACCAAGATTTAGTATTCATGATCCAAATAGGACCACACCCCAACAGTAGGAAATCCATTTTTTTAATCTATCTCTACCTTTCCCAAGAATTACTCAAGAAAACATTTGTCTCATATCATATCTAGTGTTCCTCATAAATGCTGCTATTTAGGAGATTTGAGAGGAGAAAATCCAGTTGAGTCATAAAGACTGTAATTAAAAATATGCAAAAAAGGGAGCTTAGAATGATGAGGAAGAGTAATGAAATTTCATACCCATCTTTCTGCAATCTGACATTAAACTATCTCAATAAGTAATAACTTACTGCCACTGATCTTTTGATCAGACTTTCAGGGAAAAAACATTTTAGAAAAAAACACAACTGCCATTCTCTGTCATTTCAACCATGGCTAGGTTGAAATAAAGAATGAAAAGCAAAGGTTTCTTTTTCCTGGTTTGTAGAAATTTGTGGCATTGTAAACTAATTAGAGACTAAATTAGTAACTGAAATATGTCTTTGCTATGGTTTGAAAATGCACACTGTCACTGAAATTAGTGAGTCTATAATTTTTGTTGATTGTTGTTGCAGCAACATGAAAAAAATAATGAAAACAGTTTTACCTAGCCCTCAGTTGTGATTAATGAAACTTACTATTTGAAGTAAAATCTCTTGAAATGGTAATTTGTTATTGTTTTGAGTTTTGGTGTTATGAGTATCTAAATTTTTATTAAGTTAAGGAAAATGCTATATGTTGCTCAAATGGGTTACTATCAGAGAATGACTACAGGTGGATATCAATTCTTATGAAAATATAGCAGTGTACTTTTGACTTCAAAGTCTTTTGACTCAGTTTCCTCATTGTGTTATTTCCTTTCTGAACAGGAAAATTTTCCATCTGGTTAATTCCTAATCTGATTATGATACCCTATGGATGTTATGGAAAGTTGTTCAATGTTCTCTGTTTCAAAATAAAGGATAACTATGACTCTTTCCTGGAATCAAGTACAATAATCTCTTCCAAAGCACAGGGACTAGGGATATATCATGCCTATAATCTGGAAAAATCTTATAAAATTTTTTGGTCCTCCCTTCTCCCTAGAAAAGGTATTAAAATATGTAATATTTTGATATTATGTAATACTATATGTATATTTTATGCTTTTCTGAGTTTCTAAACTTTTTCCGAGTCACCTGCTGGTCTTTGAGTGTCACCTGTGACTTCTATGAAAGCTCCCCAAAATTTCCATTTAATTTGTTTTGTTGACTCATGTTATATCAAAACTATGATGGGGAAAGTTCCAAAGTGGAAGGAATAACTATATAGTTAAGGAAGCTTTATCCTATTAGACTAATGTCAGGTTAGTATGTATATTTGAAGGGATATTTAAAAAATATTGTTATAATCATGTTCCTTCTTCCTTTCATAGTAAATTTCTATGACAAGGGAAAGTGAGCTATAAATATGTGTGTGTATTATGATAATTCTCAAATATTTCTGAGTTACGATAATGAGATACAACCTTACTGTTTTTAGTTTTACTATTCTCAATTTAAGGTCATTAGTAGTTATGTATTTATGTTAAAGATTAGGTTCTTAAAGAATCTCCTTTCTGGATGCTATTTGGATAATATATGTCCAATTATATGTCCAATATAGACCAATTAGAACAAAGTTGAGATATGATAATAGAGCAGCAAACTTCACTATGAGTACAGAAAGAAGATTAAGTTATTTTGTCTAAGAACTAGGACATATATAGGACATATATATATATATATATATATACATGTATGCATATGATTGATTTCTCTTTTATAAGAATTACAAAAAGATAAGTAAAAGTTAGCTCTACAAGATTTGGACTTGTTTTCAAAAAACCACATGAACTAGTTACTGGAAAGCCATATCTAAAAGAAACACTTTTCTAGAACTGCTTGAAAATGAGACCTATTCTTGGGTTTCCAAGGGACAACATTTTCCTTTTCCTCTTCCTGAAAAGGATCAGATGACCTAGTTGAAATAAACTGATTGAATGTAGTTTAATCTGTAATCTGATTTAGTTTACCTTTCCAATATGTTTAACTAAATTTATTTCCTTAAGGGAATCCTTAAGGATTGCTAGGATTTTTCTTAACTAAATTTGTTTAACTTTTGTGACATTGAAGGAGCATGGGATTATGAATGTCTTTTTTTTAATTTTTGTGATACTCATGACCATATGTGTCCTCTTAATGACCAAGAAATCACTCTATATTGAATAAATCACTTATTTCTTACTGTAAGTCTAAGTTTCCTGACTTAACAGCCCCTGGTATTTACTCAATTTGATCTCTCTTTGAAATATTGGGAAAAGGTTTGCCATCAATTTGACCCCAAGGAATTCTCTCAAGCTCTAGATAAGATGGGCAGGGAAGAGATATAGCTATTGAATTTGGTTGTTCTAATGAACATTTTAAACCTTAACCTAACACTTTGCTTCTATAACTGTGCTTCTGCTAGTATAGGAATAATGGTGTTTAAGAGAAATTCAAGAGGAAGGAAACTGTGGAAAACTTTCTTATGCATTGTTTTATCCTAGCCCAGAATGATTGCGAGACCAGACTTGTTGCTTAGAGACAAAATTTGTTTAATGCTTAACCCAGGATGTCCAGGTTATGCCATGTTCAGGAACTTTCAGGGGATCTGAAAAATGATGCAAGGAATGCCAGGAGTTTCCTCCTAAATATCTCAAGAAATCTATGTATCTTATCTGGAAACTGCTTATGTTCTGCCAATCAGCTGATGTTTTCTTATTCCTTTGTTTAAACTCCATGTAATGTAAGATTTACTCAGGAAGATTGGACCATCCCTTTTTCTGATCTTGCTTTTGCCAGATGACTTAATAAACTTCTCTCTAAATTTTTTTTCAGTTTTGAATTTTGTGCTTAATCAGTGGAACCCTACAGCAAAAAACTCCCTATGCATTTTTTTAACCTAAGGATAATGGACTTTTTTTTTTATTGTTCTCCATCCCTCCCCAGTTCACTCTAGGGATGAGGATTTTCCAGGTTCAATCATTCTACCTATCATTTTTTGTAAGGTTTTGAATTTTACTTCCCCCCTTCCCTCCCTGCACCCCCCACAGAAGGCAATCCAATAATCTTTACATTGTTTCCATGCTATACATTGATCAAAACTGAATGTGTTGAGAGAGAAATCATATTCTTGAGGAGACAATTAAATGTTAGAGATAGCAAAATTATGTAGCACATAAGAAATTTAAAAAAAATGAAGGCAATATAGACTTTGGTCTTTGTTTAAACTCCACAGTTCTTTCTCTGGATACAGCTGGTATTCTTTGTCACAGGTACTCTAAAATTGTCCCTGACTATTGCATTGATGAAATAAGCAAATCCATTAAGTCTGATCATCACCCCCATGTTGCTGTTAGGGTGTACAATGTTCTTCTGGCTCTGCTCCTCTCACCCAACTTCAGTTCATGCAGGTCTTTCCAGGCTTCTCTGAAATCCCATCCCTCTTGATTTCTAATAGAACAATAGTGTACCATAACATACATGTATCATAATTTGTTCAGCCATTCCCCAATTGATGGACATTCACTCAATTTTCAATTCTTTGCTACCACAAATAGGGTTGATATGAATATTTTTGTACAAGTGATGTTTTTTACCTTTTTTCACGATCTCATCAAGGTATAGACCCAGTAGTGCTATTGCTGGATCAAAGGGTACACACATTTTTATTGCTTTGGGGGCTTAATTCCAAATTGCTCTCCAGAGAGGTTGGATGAGTTCACAGCTCAACCAACAATGTATTAGTGTCTCAGATATCCCACATCCCTTCCAATATTGAACATCAACCTTTCTGGTCATATTGGCCAATCTGATAGGTGTGAGATGGTACTTCAGAACTGCTTTAATTTGCATTTCTCTAATCAGTAATGATTTAGAGCAATTTTCTAATACTTTTTCAGCTTAAAGTGCTTCTTCATTTAAATAGCAAGATTCCTTTTCTATAAAGGGATAAAATCTCAGGGCAGAAACTGTATATAGGTAAGTCAGTTATAGGAACAGCATCTTGTTATTTTAACTTTATATAATTTATCTTATTTGAAGCAGCCGTAAACTGGTTCTCCTAGGCCCATCTTGCTCCCCCACCTTAAGTCTCCCTAAGTTTCGATTTTCTATAACAGTGTCACTTCTCGATAAATGAAACCTAAGGACCAAGTGGTTGGGAAACATCCTGTTAGACAAACAACTCTAGACCACGGGGAACTCAGTTGCTGCGAACGTGTCCCCACTCAGCAACTTGTTAAACCACAAAGAAAAATCCCCCTTGCAGTTTTCAGACATAAAAAGACTGTGCTGAGAGCAGCTCGGGGCCAGTTCTTGACTGAGCCCCAGCGCGCTGGTTAAATAAATCCTCCTGCTTTTGCATCAAGTCTGGCCTTCTGTGGTGATTGGGGGTCTCTGTCGGTCCTGAGGGGCTTTTTGGCCCTAACATCTGGGGGCTCGTTCGGGATCCACGGGGACCCCCCCTCCACTCCAGAAGACAGCCTTGGATGTAAGATACTCGCCTAGGCATCTTAGTCTATGTATTGTCCGTGTGTCAGTCCCTGTTCTGTCTGTATCTTGCTTGAGCCTAACTTCTGGTTTCTGTTTTGGGACAACTCCTGCTGTCCGTGAGGACAGCGGGTCCATGGTTGGCAGACGTGCCCAGGGACCACAGTTGTCACCCTGGGGGACGCCACGGGGAAGGGGGGAGAGCCTGGGACGCTCAGCATACTCCTTGCTGGAAGTAAGACGCCCAGGTCGCGTGGCATTTCTCTTCAATTGGTCTCCGCGGGCCAAGTTTCTTACTCTTTTGTACGTTTTGTGTGTAGGTATTGCTGTCTTATGTTTTGAAGTTATGGGACAAACAAACAGTAACCCTCTTAGCCTCACCCTGGGACATTGGGCAGAAGTAAGAGCCAGAGGACATAACCTATCAGTGGTGGTCAAAAAGGGGCCATGGAAAACCCTTTGCAGCTCCGAGTGGCCCACCTTTGGGGTGGGGTGGCCAGCTAATGGGACCTTCAATCGGTCTGTTATCTTGACAGTGAAAAGAATTGTATCCCAAACACGGAAGGAGGGCCACCCAGATCAACAACCTCACATCTTAGTGTGGCAGGACCTGGTAGAAGACCCTCCCCCTTGGGTCAAACCCTGGGTCCCTCCTCTAGTTAAAACCCTGGCTCTTAAGGCTGCCCAAAACCCCCAGCCTCCACTTGCTCCTCCTTGAATCCCCATCACCCCCCTTACCCTACAGTTGGACACCTCCCTCATGTGCCGCTCCCTCCCCCTCCCCCTGATGCTTTCCTTCAGCCCCTGAGGCTCTGGGACCAGCCCTTGGCACTCGCAGACGCAGAGCGGCTACTCCCAATTCCACAGTGGCCCTCCCTCTCCGAGCGCTGGGTCCCCCTCCACCCACTACGGCCGAAGGAGAAACCCCCCCCAGCCCTACCTCCTGCGCTCCTCTGTATCCAGCCCTTCTCCTCTTCTGATCTCTATAGTTGGAAAACTAACTACCCCCGCTCTCTAACAGCGGCTCACTGGGCCGGTAGAATCCTTGATGTTTTCTCATCAGCCCACTTGAGACGATTGTTGCAGACTCTCTCCACCACAGAGGAAAGGGTACCCGTGGTCCAGACGGGCAGCTCACGCAACTCCCCCACCTGATTGAAACCACTTGCCCCTTACTCGACCCGCCTGGGATTTCAACACGGCTGGAGGTAGGGAGCGACTGACAGTCTACCGCCAGACTCTTGTGGTGGGCCTGAGGGGAGCAGCCAGATGGCCCACTAATTTGGCAAAGGTAAGGGAGGTCCTCCAAGGACCCACAGAACCACCACCCTCTGTCTTCCTTGAGAAGACTAATGGACGCCTTTCGGCGAATTACACCCTTTGACCCGATGGCAGATAGCCAACGGGCCTCAGTGGCAATGGCCTTTATTGGTCGGTCTGCATATGATATCAAAAGAAAGCTACAGAGAGTGGAGGGCTTATAGGACTACTCATTACAAGACTTAGTCAAGGAGGCAGAAAAGGTGTACTATAAAAGAGAGACTGAGGAGGGAAGAGAAAGAAGAAGAGGAGGGAGAAGAATTTGACCCGCATCCTGGCAGCAGTGGGGGGAGAGCAGGGTCAGTTGAAGGAGAAAGCATACAGGGTAGGGGGAGAGAAATCAGTGAGGGGTCACCAAACGTGCGCCTACTGTAAAGAAACTGGGCACTGGAAGAGAGAGAATGCCCTAAAAGGAAGATAAGAGAAGGAGGGACTAAGCTCTTGGCATTAGGAACTGACTCAGAATAGGAAAGTCAGGGATATGCGGAGAGGAAACCTGTAAAGTTCCTAGTAGATACTGACGCCCAATACTCCATCCTATTGGACCCCAAGGGGCCTATGTCTAGCAAAAATCCTGGGTGATAGGCGCTACTGGCCACCAGCAATAAATACCCTTGGACCACCAAACGAACTGTGGACCTGGGAACAGGGGAGGTGGCTCACTCCTTCCTTGTCATTCCTGAATGCCCTGCCCCTCTATTAGGGAGAAATTTGCTAACTAAACTGAAGGTGCAGATCGCTTTCCGCCCGAAGGGGCCCTCCGTTACCTTGAAAGGACAAGAAGTTGCCGCACTTACCCTAAGATTGGAGGATGGACACCAACTCTATCTGAGCTCGCCCCCATCATCATCAGGAGTCAGCTTAGCCTCCCGATGGGTAACTAAATTCCCCAATGCCCGGGCAGAAACAGCGGGACTATGGTTAGCGAAAACAAGACCCTCCATTGCCAATCATGCACTGCCCGGGATACCAGAAAGGGAACGGAGAGGTAGCTAGTGGTAACCAAAGAGCGGACCAGGAGGCCAGGCTAGCCGCCCATACTACGCCCACCGCTCTGCTCCTCTAAGAAGAAAACACTGAGGATTCTGTGAAACCTACCCACGACACACCAGGAACACGAGAGCTGACAGAAGAACAGGCAACTCAACTACTTCAGCATCTTCACAGTCTGACTTGTTTGGGGTATAGGAAACTTGAAGCCCTAGCTCGGGCCACCCCATACAAGGTACCGGGGCTTAGGGAACTAGCACAAAAAGTGACTGAGAACTGCAAACCTTGCCAACTGCTGAATGCCCCTACACAGAAATCTCCAGCAGGAAGGAGGGTAAGGGGAGACCAACCAGGGAACTGTTGGGAAGTGGACTTTACAGAAATGAAACCAGCTAAATATGGGTGCCAGTATCTTCTAATTTTTGTGGAATACTTTCTCAGGGTGGGATGAACTCTCCACACAAAATACAGACAGCTGCTGTAGTGGCCAAGAGAACTTTTACATGAAATCTTTCCCCGGTTCGGGTTACACAAAATGATAGGGTCAGATAACGGGCTGGCCTTCATAAGCCAAGTGAGCCAGGGATTAGCAAAGGCCTTGGGGACAGAGTGGAAACTACATTGTGCTTATAGGTCACAGAGCTCTGGGCAAGTGGAAAGGATGAATAGGACCCTGAAAGAAACTAACACAAAATTGCCTATAGAGATTGGCTTGAAAGACTGGACAGTACTCCTACTGTATGCCCTGTTCAGGGCCCGGAACGCCCCCGGGCCCTTGAAATCCTGTTCAGGTTTCCCCCTCCCCCTCCTTTAGTGGCGATGGTTACTCCTTCCCTCTGTCCGGTTTCTTCTTCCCTTCTTGACAGGCTTAAAGCTCTTGGGATCATCCAGCAGGGCGTCTGGAGAAAAATAGTAGCTGCCTACGCCCCCAGGGACATACGGGTGCCGCATTGCTTCCAGGTCTGCGACTTCCTCACGTGGCCAACCTCGAACCCCAGTTAAAGGGTCCATACCTGGTGCTTCTCACCACCCCTACCGCTGTCAAGGTCGATGGGGTCGCTGCCTGATTGCATGCTTCTCATGTTAAGCCTGCTCAGCCACCTGATTCAGCATGGACGGCCAAGAGAACTGAGTACCCCCTCCGGCTACGCCTCTGTTGGGCAGGCAATGATAGTGACAATCCTTCTGGGACTTCCCTCGGCTAGCCCTTCTCCAAACCCCCACATGCCCCAAAAGCTGACCTGGCAGGTGTGGTCCCAAACGGGAGAGCACGTCTGGAGTGCCACTGAAGTACACCCCCCTTGGACTTAGTGGCCCACTCTGACCCCTAAGCTCTGTGCCCTCACAGCGGGCTTGGAAGCGGGGGGTACATCCCTGACCTCACTCATGAAGGGCTCCCTAAGGACGGGGAGACAGTACCAGCCCCAGCCTATATCTCCAAAACAACCACGGGGTGCAGCAACCCATGGGCCCGCAGTGCCCTGGAAAAGCTAACTTCTATGTCTGCCCTTCTGAGGGGAGGGATAAAAAGAGGAATGCTGTTTCCATGCCGATCACTCAGGGGTAGTGAGAGACTCCATGTCGAACCTACGAAGGCGGCTAGAGGATCACAAAAAGGAAAGAGAATCCCACCAGGGATGGTACGAGGGCTGGTTCAGCCGTTCCCCCTGGTTCACAACCCTGCTCTCTACCCTCATAGGCCCCCTCACGATCCTCCTCCTACTGCTCACCATAGGCCCCTGCGTCATCAACCGCCTAGTGGAGTTTGTCAGAGACCGCATTAACGCTGTCCATGTTATGATCCTCAGTCAGCGGTATCAGACCCTCCCCCGAGACGACGAGTTTCCCCTAGAGTTTGAAGAATCAAACTTCCAATAGAAAAAGGGGGGAATGAAGCAGCCGTAAACCGGCTCTCCTAGGCCCATCTTGCTCCCCCACCCTAAGTCTCCCTAAGTTTCGATTTTCTATAACAGTGTCAGTTCTCGATGAATGAAACCTAAGGACCAAGTGGTTGGGAAACATCCTGTTAGACAAACAACTCTAGACCACGGGGAACTCAGCTGCTGCGAACATGTCCCCACTCAGCAACTTGTTAAACCACAAAGAAAAATCCCCCTTACGGTTTTCAGACATAAAAAGACTGTGCTGAGAGCAGCTTGGGGCCAGTTCTTGACTGAGCCCCAGCGCGCTGGTTAAATAAATCCTCCTGCTTTTGCATCAAGTCTGGCCTTCTGTGGTGATTGGGGGTCTCTGTCGGTCCTGAGGGGCTTTTCGCCCCTAACATTATTAATCAGGCCCCTAACAATTCTTAATCTTCTTGGGGTTTCAGCCTTTCCTTCTACCCCAGACAAAGCAACCAGTTCACTAAGATAGCAAGGTCTTTTGTAATTTGCTGTTTTTTGTGTGACATAATCATAACATCCCAGATTCTGCCCTGACCCTTCATGTCTCATTTTCATATCAAAACTTCATTCCTGGGCAGCTAGGTGTTGCAGTGCATAAAGCACTGGCCCTGGAGTCAAGCGTACCTGGGTTCCAATCCGGTCTCAGACACTTAATAATTACCTAGCTGTGTGGCCTTGGGCAAGCCACTTAACTCCATTTGCCTTGCAAATAAAACAAAAAACAAACTTCATTCCTTATAGGCAAATGGGATCTGGATGAGGTTATTCCTCATGTCCTGAGTCTCCTCCCTAGGAACTTCTTTTATTCTCCCCTTTCTTTGTTTCACTACAAACTTCTCCTCTATGTTGCCCTTTCCTTTTCTCTTGGTTTTCAGCTTCCAAATCTTTTCAAGTGACTGATCCCTACCTTAATTTGTATTCCTGTCTCCAAGTTGCTCATACTTCAGCATATTTTGTCTCTAAAAATCTTTTTTTTTACTTTTTCTGATAAAAAATGTTTCCATGCCAACAAAAATGACAAAAAGATGATCGTGTTTATTTAAGTTTCCAGCTGGCATGCTCTTTTCAGTACCAATGTCAGTACATCTAAAGCATATTTTATATGCCTTTTGGACCAGTTGAATTGAAAGGGTGTTTTAATGGCATCAGCCTCTAGGGTAGAACTAATATAAGAGTGTTAATTATTCTAGGGAGTAAGGTGAGGAAATTTTTAGGAATAGTGTTGTGGAAAGAGATTCCTTTACACAATTTTATTAGGAGACTCAGAGCTTAAAACTCATGCCATTCCATGAGGAATAGAGCACAAAAGGGAGTTATTCTAGATTATCAGTTTTGTCTCTAGAATAATTTAAGAAGTGAAAAAAAATGCACAGAACTGAGGTAAAAGGTCAAATCTTCAGTAGTGCTCTAACAGAAGTATCAAATTCACAGCCCACTTGCCACTTGTGACTGGAAAAGTTCTCAGTGCTGCTGGAACCAGATTTAAATGTCATTTGAAAATATTTAATAGAACAAATAAAAATATAATACAACATAGTGTTAATTTGCATTTTTCTAAGTCAATATATGGCCCTGCAAGGTTTCATTTCTATTTGAGTTTATTATTGCTGCTCTAGACTTTGTTACCCCTAAATGAATGCTATTAAGTAAATGCGAAAATAAAAAGAGCTTAAAATTCCTTTTTTTTCCTGATTTTGTTCTTTTCTATTAATTGTTTTTATATCAAAGCAATGTTTTGTAAAAGTTGTCTTCTTTTTGATGACTTGAAATGCAATTACAGACTAAAATTTTATTCCTTTCTTTTATTCCTTTTTGGAGCAACTAACTTCTTAGAAAGTTTCTACACAATTAAGTTCTTTAGCCTTTAGACATAAAGTAGGGACATTTCTCATGTGACATCAAGATTTTTCCAAGCTGACCATTCCTGTGAAGTGATTATGATTAAGATCACTTCCCCTCCTCTTATGACATCCCAGGGGAATTTTCCCACCCTCTCCTTTGAGAGTATTTGAGAGCATTCCTTTCTCTCTGAGGAAACCAAGTTGATAAATAATCATCTTCTCTAGTCTTTACTGTGCATATCTTTTGACCATTATCTATTGGAGAATGGCCATCAGTCTTATTTATTAATTGCTTATCTATCTTGGATATCAAACCTTTAGCAGAACAATTTAATTGAAAGAATTGTTTTCTCATTTTATCCTAGGTATATTAATTTTGTCTGTTCAGAAGATTTTCAGTTTCACATAATCAAAATTAAATATTTTGTATTTTGTAATTGCCTTTATTCTTTGCTTGGTTAAGAATACATTTCTCATCTTTTTAGGCACTCTTTTCTGTGTACTCCTTCCTGCTGCATCCAGAGGGTGAAGATAATGGTTGACCCAGTGAGAGGGAAGGACTTCCTGCCTGATGCTCTCCCTCTTTTTTGCCCCAATTTGGAGAAATGGGCATAGAGGTATTTGTTTCTGTTTTGTGCTGTTTGCCTTGTGTGATTGAGGGTGTTGGAAGTGATTCCCTCACCCACCCATCCAAACTAAGGGAGTTTGAACTAACATGATCCTGGAGCTATGTTTGTAGGAGGGATGGTGCAGCCAGTCAGCTTGACATGACCGACATGAGAAGCCTGCATGTTTGAGACCTGAATCTGAGGTGAGTTTTGTACTTGGAACTACTACTAACTATACAAGACCTGAGCTAAATAAGCCTAATTCCCTTCTCTTCCCTCAAAGTATGAGATGATGAAAGGGGAATATGATCCCAGGTTTTGGGGAAATAAACTTTTCTGTTTGCAATCATGCCTAGTTAAGCAAATGTTGCCATATAAAAGCAAAAAATGAACAAGAAATGGGACCTATTAAAAGCTGTGAGGGATATATAATCTGTTTCTTTATTTTATAGTATTTTTAATATTAAAATTGTGTATCCATTTGTAATGTATTGTATCATAGTTTAGGCTATTGGTCTAAGCTAATTTTTTTTTTAGATTTTTGTAAGGCAGTGGGTTAAGTGCCTTGCCCAAGGCCACACAGCTAGGTAATTATTAAGTGTCTGAGGTCAGATTTCAGCTCAGGTACTCCTGACTCCAGGGCTGGTGCTCTATCCACTGTGCCACCTAGCTGCCTGCCCCTTCTAATCTGTGAGAAATGTAGGGTGTTGGTCTTCACAGGGTGTGGAGGGGAGCCCTTAGAGAATCCATTACAAAGGGGGAATGGCCCAGCCAATCACAAGACTGGGAGAGTTTTCCTAATCCCATTCCAGGGATACAAACTCCAAACCAGTTCTCAATTGGTCAAGAGTGACCTAGAAATCTTGACCTAAGGCAACTGAGTTTAACTGAATTTGCATAATTAGATAATGGAATATTAACCCCCACCCCATGATGATTGGGGTTCATTAGCATATCATACATCATATGATGTGGGGGGGATCATATTAGGGGCATATCATGGAATGGGTAGACCTTTTAGATTGTAACTCAAACTCTGAGAGCCTATGAACATCCAAGAGGGAGGGGAAAGAGATTCTGAGGACCATAAATTACCTGACTCCCAAGACCAATGTGTGCCTCAGTTGAGGTACCCATATCGTTCAAGGTTTGTGAATAAAATGTACAGTTTTCTCTCATTCTAGCAGGTTTTTCTTTTCATTCATTTATAACATAAGCTAAATTTTTACCAGATTGGATTTCAGCTCTCTTCATTTTCAATGATGTAAAAGAGTTAGGCTGTGTCCTGAGTTTGGTATAAGCATGAATGTTTGTGGGTTTTTTGTGGGTCTTTTTAGGTTTTTGCAAGGCAAATGGGTTAAGTGGCTTGTCCAAGGCCACCCCATAAGCATGAATGTTGATCACAAAACCCAAGGAATTATAATACCTTTTTCTCATCAGGGAGTGGTATAGGAATCAAGAAATTTTGTGGTACTTGAAGATTGAAAAATTGATCCAAATTTTTAAAATAGTATATAATCAAAGAGCATACTCCACCTTTGGCTATTCTCTGTTGCACCATCAAACATACATACATGATTATGGTAATAGAATTGTGATGGCACCCTAAAAGTATATCTCTATGTTGTCTTATTTCAATTTAATCAGCAAATAGTGGTTCTAGCATTTCTGGTCAAGACCAGTTCAAAAGTGGAAAAAAGTATATCCCTCACTATCCTGGAAGCATACAATCCTTCGCATTACTTTCTCAGAATTCATGTATCTAATACAATTCTTGACCTCAAAATCAGAATGCAAGTTTTTTTTTTTTTTAGTAAGGCTTAATTACTTATGTTAGGCTCTATATTTTAAACTATATTGGATTATTGTACATCAAAGTTTTTTTGATCTTCTTTTAAAATTGAGCTCACTCCTTTAAGTTAATCTTGAAATATTTAGTCAAGTTGAATTTTCAGTTTCACTTTTCATTGGGATATACTGGCATTGTTGCTATTTTTTTATGACAAAAAAAATCACAGGAATTTTCTGTTATTCCTTGTTTCAATATTGTTCTATAAACGAAATGCTTTTATTAGTTTGAAGTTTCAGCAATTACTTCTTTTTTATAGAAATATTTTGTTTTCCAATTATATATAATAGTAGTTTCTACCTATCATTTTTGTTCAAATGATGTTTTTACCCTTTTTCATGATCTCTTCAGGATATCAGCTTCTAAGGGAAAAGTTTCTCTTTGCTGAAAACAATGAAATCAATAGCCCTGTTTTCCTTACATTTTTGTGATGGAATAGAATGTCAGGGCTGGAAGGAGTCTCAGAGATCATCTTGTCTAATCCCTTAATTTAAAAGAGAAAAAAACCCTGAGGTACAAAGAGATTGTGTTATCTAAGATCATGTGTCTATTAATATTTATGATAGGTATCTTATAGATATATTATGTACATATATGTATATATGTATGTAAACATAATATTTATATATATATTTATCCACTCTAATATTAAATATATATGTGTGTTTGTATATGCATCTAAATGCATCATATATCTAAATATATTGAAGCATACAATTATATGTTTAATATTGAAATCTGGATAAAAATCTAAGTTTCTTGGCACTTGGGTTTTAGGGTTTGTTTTAGGAATAAAGTAACAGTGTCATTTTAATTGAAAATGATTCATGGCATCTTCATTGCTTCCAAACTGATAATGTTAGCTTTATCCTAGAACAGGTATATATCTAATTGCAATATTAACACTTCTTTCTTTTCTTCTAGGTCATTTTTCTGGTTCTAATTTCCCTTGCTACCAGTTCATAAAATGAATTCAGATATCCTTAAATCCCTTTTTCCTTCTTCTTCTTCTTCTGTTCCTGCCCGCCAGTGCCAAATTCTAACAACCCAGGCACCTTCCCTTGCTTCTCCAAACTTCAAAGCAACCAGGCACTGATGAAGTAACTAGAATTAGACTTATTCTGACTAATCCAGAATAAAACTGAATATTAGTAGAAAAAGAATCAAATGTTCAGTTTGGTCCTAGAAGAACTAGGGATGGGAATTACAAAGACACAAATTCAGAATTGATGAAAATAAAGAATTTCTAATGGTTAGACCTGTCCATTAAAATGAATTGTCTCAGTAGAGTTAGTATTTGCACTCACTAGAGATCTTAAAGAAAGGTCAGGTGATTACTATTCTGGTGAGGCTGTATTTGTTTTGGATATGGTTTGTATTAGACAGTCTCAGAGGTCCCTTACAACTTATAAATTTTGTGATGCTATAAAATCACAAAACAATATTCATTCCACTACAAATTTATACTATCCAATCATAACTGAAACTTCACTTCTCTAAGTCAATTGTATTCATTCCATATTAACATCTTATCATGCTCCCCTTAAATCATTTCCCTATGAAACTCCTAATTCCATCCTTAACAACTTTCTCTCAGCAAATGATCTCATCTTCTCCCTAAGAAGACTGACATTTCTTCAATATCTCTGAACTTGCCAAGGTCCTCTTCTGGTGTCCTTGAGACCAGGTATCTTACCTACTCTTCTATTATTCATATTTTCATATTCTTGTAAGCTCCCCCACCCCATCTCTCTGTTTTTCTCTTTGTTTCTTTCTCCACATTCTTCTCATTCTCTTCCTCAAAAAAATCTTCATTTGACCTTACCATTCATTTAGATTTTCCTCCAATAGCTTTCTATTAATTTCAGACTTTAAGAAAGACATTTACTCTTCCTTGCTATATACTTATAGTTCACCTTCTCTTACTGACAGCTTATACTGCCTTCTCAACCCTCTTGCAATCCATTCACCCTACCCTACTATTGAAACTATTCACCAACAAATAATTAATGAGTTATTGAATTTCTCTTAGATCTCATCTCTCTCTCTCTCTCTCTCTCTCTCTCTCTCTCTCTCTCTCTCTCTGTCTGTCTCTCTGTCTCTCTTTTTTTATCATTTATATGCTTTTTTCTTTAGGAATAAAGTAACAGTGTCATTTTAATTGAAAATGATTCATGGCATCTTCATTGCTTCCAAACTGATAATGTTAGCTTTATCCTAGAACAGGTATATATCTAATTGCAATATTAACACTTCTTTCTTTTCTTCTAGGTCATTTTTTAGCCATATCTTCGACCCTATGGCTAAAACCTGCTTTTTCTACCTGTAAGATGACTTCTTTTCTGTATTCTTTACTAGATTATTGTGCATTTCAAATCTCCCGAAATATGGATGTCCACAGAGACCCTTTCCTTGGTCTTCTTTTCTTTTCTCTATGCTTTTTCTTTTGATGATCTCAGCTCTTCTCTAATTCTAAGATATATATATACATCTCTAATTCTAGAGATATACAGAAGACTACCAAATCTGTTTATGCTGACTGAATCTCTCTCTCCTACATTCTGATACCTCTCTCCTACAGCATCTCCAGCTGCGTATTGGATAGACCTCTTACCTGAAAACATCTACAGGCATCTCAACTCATGATGTCTAAAACCTCTTCACCTTTCCTATCTTTCCAATTTTCCTCTTTCTTTTGATGATGTCATAACTTCTCTAGTTACCCATTTCCATGACCTTGGAGTTATCCTTCACTCTACATTCAATTAATTGAAAAATACAGTTGATTCTATATCCTCAACCATTTTCATTCATCCCCTTCTTTACATTCACAATGCCACAACCTTAGAGTGCTTGCTAATAATTATATGATCAAATACAAACTTCTAAGTCTTCTAAAACCTTGATCCAACCTATATTTTCCTCTATATTTCATATTGCTCCTTTAAATATTTTCTGCTTTCCAGCAAAAAAAGAGGATGTCTAGCTGTTTCCTAAACTCATCTTCTACCTTTATGAATTTGTATAATAATCTCCTCAGTTCCAAAGTCTATCATACATACCTTTCTCATCTTTATTTTCCAAAATCCTTATCTTCCTTGAGTCTTATGACTCAGTTCAAGTATCTCCTCCTTACTGAAATCTTCCCTGAAACCCTCCCCTTACCAATTGCAAATGTTCTTTTCTTCTTCAAATGTACAAAGTAAATTTTCAATTAATTTGTTTTTTCCATCTATTCCCTTGTTAATTTGCTTAAATTATTTTTACTCATTATATCCTTATCATAAAATTCCACTGCTCCTTGAAGGAAGGAAATATTTCATTTTTGTCTTTGAATCCAAGAACCTAGCATAGTGTTTTGCATGTAATTATGCTTAACAAATGTTTGATGAATTTAATTGTATTTTTTCTATTAAAATAATGAATGTACTTCTCTTACTTATTATCTCAGGATATTTCCTAGGGATTTATTGGCAAAATAGATTTCTTGAGTGTTTAGTGAAGCTTAGAGCCCCAATTTGATTTGTCCTGATAGTTTTCACCTTTAAATCAGTGGTATTTTTGCCTGAGCAAAAAGCGAAATGATGACTTCTCTTTAACGTACTTGGCTTTAATGCACTGTTGAGCAGGCTCATCTGAGATCCTAACACAAAGCCTCCCTTCCTTAATTCTTTTTTTTTTAAGTCTTTTGTTTTTTAGGCTTTTTTGCAAGGCAGTGGGGTTAAGTGGCTTGCCCAAGACCACACAGCTAGGTAATTATTGTGTCTGAGGCTACATTTGAACTCAGGTCCTCCTGACTCCAGAGCTGGTGCTCTATCCACTGTGCCACCTAGACCACCTAGCTGCTCCCTTCCTTAATTCCAAAAGACATTTATCAAAATGTGTTCTCAACAAACAATTATTCAGAGAAGGAAATTCAATACTCAGAAAGAGTTTAATGTAGGTAATAAAATAACAGTTGAAAGAATCAGGCTTTAAGACAATAACTAGTTTATAAAATTAGTAAAAGTTGGGGCAGGGATTGGAAAAGAGAAAAAAATTATTGTATAATTTTTTAAAATTTAATTTTAAAAAATGCTACTGATCCCAAAAGACTGAGGTACTCACTCCTATACCTTCCCTCGTAGGTCCATGCATAAAGTCAGATTGACATAATTGAGGGTCAAGTCTGGCCTCTGATTTGTATTAGGCTACCTTTGCTCAAGCTCTTTGACACTCTTATCCCAGCACCCTAAGAGAAATTTTTAAAAGTTTAAATTTTGGGCTTATGTCTAAGTTTCCAAGTCAATGATTTCAAGTAAAGGAGTTTATAAACAATAAAATTAATATCTGTAATTTTAATATAATTGATTTCCCAATATGCATTTAATTGAGAAGGGGGTACATTGCCTTCAGACTGACAAAGGGATTCATGACAAAAGAGCAAAAAAGGTTAAGAATCCCTGGACTAATTAGGGTCTCTTAGGCAGTAAATAGAAAAGTACTCAATGTACAATGTGACAGGTAATAATAATAATAACTAAAATTTATATAGTGCCTACTATGTGCTAGGCACAGATCTAAGTTCTTTACGATTATTATCTCATTTGATCCTCTCAACAGCCTAAGAGATAGGTGCTATTAAATCACTGTTTTTACAGATAAGGAACCTGAAGCAAACAGAAGGTGAGTGATTTGTCTAGGTTTACACAGCTGCTAAGGGTCTGAGGTCACATTTGAACTCCAGGTCTAAGTGTTGTATCTACTACAACACTTAGCTGCCTCAGAATTTATTTTTAAACACATACAAGACATTCTAAATACATTCTAAAACCTCAAAGGATACACTGGCAAAACAAAACAGGATCTGGTAACAACATATAGTTATCATTGTACCACAACTCTATCACTCCCCAAGTTGATACCTAAACTTTAGTGGAACATAAATCAGTCTTTACTACTACTGCGTAAGCATTGGTATATTGCACCTTGGTCCTGCACTGATTCATTAAAATCTATGTTTATTGCCTTTGCAGATCCAAACTTAAACTAGAAACTGCTACTGGTACCATCAACTCTAGAGACCCAGAGAATCCCAATTCTTTGGCAACAAGCTTGTCTTCAAGCATAAACATGACCATTTTGAGATTAAATATTGTCATCCAGATAAAGAAACACATGTCCAAAGAAGCAGTCCCAAACCTAGGCTCAAACTTATCTAGATAAGATATAGATTTTAGGTATTATATGCTCTGTAGTCCCTCCACTTCTTCCCATAGGAGAACTGCATTTTAAATAGAGAATCCAAAAAAAAAGAAGACAACTATATAAAGTTGATGAAATGGAAATTCTGGGCAGAAAGCAAATAGTTAATTTGTACTCTTCTATATTCACTTTCTCCCTACAAAGCCCATCTTGTATAATTTAAGGCAATGTTATGTTTTTCTAACATCCTTGGGAAAACTTGTTATTTTGTGCCTTTTTACAATATCCTTGTATCAACAGAGACTGTATAGTGATATCATTATTCTGTAACTAACAAACTCATATTAATGTACTTGTTATCCTGTAACATTATGTCAAAGTTGCTATGCCCCAAACTTGGATCAGAACCTTCTGGCCCACTGAGGCACACAAACAATATTGAGATAACAATGTTATGCAAATAATAAATAAACTATCCTCGACTATTACTAACATGATTCCCTAAACTACACTTGTAAAGAAAGCAACCCCCAAGTCCTCTCCAAACCCCACACAGCTCATGCTTTCTTTCTTGGCTCTCCCTTTAAAAGTTTTTCCCTGTTTTCAAAACTTTGCTAATTCCTAGAACTCAGACCACTTGGAAAAGCTATACCTATATTCAAGTGGATATAAACTTATCTGTGGATATAAACTTATCCCCATATCTCTGGGTCACTGAGTCCATGAATTCTTCCTCTGTTCAACCTGAAATTAAACTCTATCATCTTAGTGTGCTGACCAGTAATCAAACCTGGGTCAAAGTTAACTATTTGCTTTCTGCCCAGTATTTCCATTTAATCAAAATCAGTTCCATTTTAATGACCAATAAGGGAGAGGTTTTGTCATCCTCAAACCAACCTTCAGTCACCAGAAATAGCCAGAGGTTTCTTCAACATCCTACCACCCAATTCCTGAGCTATACTATATGGTCAGTCAGATAAGGGACGATTAGATTTACAATGCCTCTTTCAACCTCTAAATACACCTTTCTCATAGTTGAATATTTTCTTTTCTCAGCAAATGAATTGGAAAGAAACTTCTTTATATCTTTAATTCTAAAGAATTTTCTAAGAGTTCTAAGGAGACAAAAGCATTGTCTTTTCAAGTTCCATCTCTAAAGCCATGTGCTAAAGAGTGTTACAGAATAGAGATGACACAATTTCCCAAAATTAACAGTCTTTAGAGTGAGCCCAGGTCCTTCAGGAAGTGGGCCTTGAGATCACAATCCCCTCAATTACAATTCTATTTTATTTAAAATTTGTTCATATTGATATTCATTAGAGGTCTATAGATTTCTTTTTTCTGATTTTTCTCTGTTCTTAGGTATCAAGGCTATATTTAAGGGCAGCTAGATGGTGTAGTGGACAGAACACAAGCCCTGGACTTGGGAGGACCTGAGTTCAAATCTGCCCTTAGACACTTAAAAATTACCTAGCTGCAAGACCTTGGGCAAATCATTTAATGCCATTGCCTTGCAAAAAAAAAAAGATTATATATCAGAGAAATATTTATTTCATAGAAAGACTGTGGGGAGAATTTTCCCCCTCTTTACATCCTAACCAACCATACCAAAACACCGCTCTCATTATTATATTTCCCCTCAATCCCCGAAAGAAATCATCTATTGTTCTTTTGTTGTTTTGCCTTTTGACTCACCAGTTCTTTAGAATTAGAATTTAATTTCCAATAATTCTTTTTTGAAGATCATTTATCTAATATAATTATAATCAAATCATAGTCCATAAATAGTGGGTTTAAATGTCTGGTTTTTTCTGCATATATTTGTAAGGTTTTTCTGCCCTAAATACATGGTCAGTTTTAAAAGTTTCCATGATAACTGAGAAATATTTAAATTCTTTTTTTGTTCCTATTCAGTAGCTGCCAGAGATCTAGCATATCAAAAGGTTCTAAAGTTTTCTTCTGGTTCTTCCAATTCATTTGATCCTGTTGATCTTTTGATTACATTTGCCTAGTTCTACTAGGGGAACACTGAGGTTTCCAATTATAATAATTTTACTACTTCTTACATCTATAAGTTGTTGAACTTGTTCTTTAATTATTTAGATGCTGTGCCATTTTTTCCTTCCTTCCTTCCTTCTTTCCTTCCTTCCTTCCTTTTCCCCTTCACAATTTGAAGTTAAGAGTTTTGTTTTTCTTATGATTAATTTTTCCCTGAATCAATCCTCAGCAAGGAGGCCAATGTCATTGGATCATAGAGTAAATAGAGAAGAGTAAAGTATAAGAAGACTGGAAAGGTAGCAAGGGGCAAGATTATGAAGAATTTAAAAACCGAATAGCATTTTATATCTTATCTTACAGGTAATAAGGAGAAAGGTATCCAAATAAGATTTCTATGATCCTACACACACAGCCAAAGCTTTCACTTGACAGCAATCAAGTCAATATTTATCAAATAGGCACATGAACATAGCCAATAAAAAATTTTTCCAATTAGGCATCAATAATTCAACACAAGGATAGTAAAAAAGAGATAAAGATAAGTAGAGCTAGACAAAGAGCCCAGGTCTTTCCTGATTCCTATTTCAGTACTTTTTTCCAACAGGTCACAAATGTGTAGAGTACAACCTTATGTGTGCCTAAATAATGAAATGTAACATTCCCTTATCTGTTATATAAATGCTATCTTCCTATATTTATTTTCACTTTTCTATTCTTTATCATTTCTTTAGTGGACTTGGCAGTTGTGTGGCGCAGTGGATAGAGCACTGGTCCTAGAGTCAGGAGTACCTGAGCTCAAATCCAGTCTCAGATGCTTAACAATTACCTAGCTATGTGGCCTTGGGTAAGCCACTTAACCCCATTGCCTTACAAAAAACAAACAAACAAACAAAATATCCTTGGCAAAGTATATAGCTCTGGTACGTAAATGTTATAAATATAATATTCAACTAACTTATTTCTAAAGACTGAAGATTTATAAATTGATCTGAATTTTAAATACATAGACACACAGACACAAAATACCATTTTGAAGATGATTGCAACTGATCCTCATATCCAGAGGCTTGGCATGTCTCTCCCATTAAGGTTCTTAGCTTTTAACTTACATAGACTAGATTGAGAATTGGGGATGCCTGGCCCCTGAAAAGAGTGGTCATACTTTTTCTTGTTATCTCTGGCTCAAACCTTCCATTCTAAAGCAGAATTCAAAAAAATAACATGAGAAACAAATGAGATTTGATTCATATCTATGATCTCCTCAAAAGGGTTAACAAGATCCCTTCTAGAAAATTAATGTACAAAATAGATCAGGTGTAGTACAATTCCATTTCAGTAGAAATGCTTAAAATTCAAGACTCATAAACACACATTGAGAATTATTCTTACTGTGGTCTGATCTTAAGGTTCATAGGTTTTGTCCAACTCAGCATGCATAGTTCATTCTTCTATTAGGGAGTATCTTCTATTCCAAGAAGATTTAGCTGCAGGTAATATTCCTGCAAAGCAGTTAGTACTGACAAAGAACCCCATGAATGCCAAACTCCCAAATAAATAACGAACCTCAGAGTGTGTTTCTCATCATTACTTTTTGATCAATGTACTCAAACAGTAGAACATATAGAAAAGCCTTGAGAAGTTGTGTAAAGCTTATCTTAAAGCATATAGTCTCACTGCCATGTGCAAAGAACTTTCATATCTGCCAGGTGGAGTGGGTGAGGAGAAGAATCCCTTTCTGTCACTCCTAGAAAGTACAAAGGCAAGACTGAGAGAATTCCAAGCTACATTATTATATTCAAAAGAAAGTTAAAGTCCTTTAAGGCTGGGCAGATCTTGATTAGTGGCCAGTCCTCCTTGATGCAGCATCCCTCTTCCCTTCCATCCTCCTCTCATCATGGAGTGGGATTTATAGATCATTATCAAAACTCTGAACTTGGATGCACTGAGTTCAATTTTAGAGGCTTCTGTCAATAATCTCTATGGCTAGTATACTTATTAAGAGCTTCCCTTGGACACATTAGAATTTAACTTTGTATTTGTATCCCTAGTGCAGTAAAAATAGCATTGGAATTCGAAATCAAAGCTACTTACTACTCCCTGTGTCACCTTGGGCAAATCACCTCACCTCCATAAAATGAGGGATTACTCTAGATTATTTATACAGCCCTATATTCCTATATAAATAGAGTCTAAAATGCCTATCAAATATAGGACAAATTTCAAGTAATCCATCAGAAAACATACAGGCCTCATAACTAAACTCATGAATAGTCAACAATTCCCCTTCTCTCTCAAGTGGATCTCCTCTTTGCTTAGGGACTACCAACTTTAGATTCCCTTTTATCTTTGCTAATGAAAAAGGAAAGGACTCAGAGTTACCAGAGAGTTAACCACAAATAGAATTGTGTGTTACAGATTGATAGTGCTAGACTGGGAGGGTGGAGAACCCTGAAAGAGAAAAGAACTCAGAACCACCATGAAACTCTACATGTGATTTTAATTGTCTTTGAGAGATTATTTTTCTATATTATGGTTCCCTGTTATATTTATATCTCTCTCCCTCTGCCTCATCTGACAATAGCTCTCTTGTGCCATATCTCTGTCACCCCAACAATCTTTGTCTCCATCTGGTACTAGTTTTCTCTTCTATGGGGCTATGTTTATGCTCACCTCCTTCTAGAGCTATGTATCTATGTCTGCCTGTATCTGTGTCACCATGGATTTGCTGCTCCATCTGTTGCTGGTTCCTAAATGAACATGAGTCCCTAGAGAGCTGTATTTTTGCATTAGAAAGAAAGTCATAAAACCATATAATATTCTAGGGAATCAAGTCCAGTATTATCTGCAGCTCTTTTCCTCTCTGACTGCTTTTTCAAAGACCAAGCTCAAAGTCCATTTCAAACATGTGAACATCATCAGTGTGGTTTCAAATTAGTTTACACTGCAAACTAAGAACTTGAGTCTATACCAGTTAGAGATCCCAGGAAAGGTGCAATAAAGATCCATGATAATTTCAGCTTATTCCTTATCAAGGAGACATGAGAGAGAAGAGGGCCTTACTTGTGTTTTCTGGTCAAGACCTGGATATTCAAAGTATACTTGGGCCTAGAAAGGATAAAGATGTCTAGGACTTTTGACAAAGATGGCGATATAAAGTTTACAGCAAAGCAGAGCTTCCCTGATAATCACCATAGGAATGATGAAGAATCCCAGTAGATAAAGCAAAGATTCAACAAAGCCAAAGATAAACAATAATGCATTCTCTAAAATAGGACTACATAAAAAGATGCCCCAAAGCCTTCAGCATATGGGTAAAGGTCAATTTAACATAGGTCCAGGGCCACTACACCAGTAGACAAGGACAAAAACCATAAACTGCAGCAATGGGCATAGTTTGATCCCAGGTCTGGATCAAAGGACAAGGTGTGAAATGAGTCGGGACCTGGTTTTAAGCAGCTCTCTAACCAAGGATAATAATAGGAAGTGACAGACAAATAAGAAATTTCAGAACAAAATTTAAAAAAAAGATGGAGAAAAAGAAAGAAATCTCCATCTCCACTTCCCTTCTCCCAACTTTTTTTTTAGATTTTTCAAGGCAATGGGGTTAAGTGTGACTTGCCCAAGGCCACATGGCTAGGTAATTATTAAGTGTCTGAGGCTAGATTTGAACTCCAAGGCCAGTGCTCTATCTACTGCACCACCTAGCTGCCCCTTTCTCCCAACATTTGAAAAGGTTTAAGGGGAAAACTGAAGATTGAACTCAAGAACTGAATTCTTCCTTCATACCTAGCTGACAAAATGGGACCCAGTTTACTTTTTATTTAGACCACAAGGGGCATGACTGATATTCTCTGACAAACACAAGATGGACTGTGTTCATCAGTTGCCTTTATCTAATTGACCTAGAATTCCTTCTGATTGAAACATTTCTTCATACTTTGCTGTCAGGTTGTAGACTTCTTTATTTTGATGAGAGACAGACCCACCTCCTTTACAACTTTCCTTCTTCCCTATACCCTATACTCCTAGGGATTTTATGGTTGTAGGACCCACTATGCTCTTAGTATATCTTGTGTCTGAAAGTGTTAACACTTTCTCAACACCCTGCAAGTGTGACTCTGTTTTAAAAGTGTGCTGCAATGAACCAAGATTAGCAGAAAAGTGACTTTTTCTCAGCAGAACTCTTCTGGCATATACTTAGAGGAGAGTTGTCAGAGGGAGTACTATAAAATATTTCAAGCATTTATAAAAGAAAATTGTCCTCTAATCTATAAAATCAGAGAAAAAATGTAAGTATAAAATCATTCATTCATCCTTGTGAGGGAAGGGAAATAAGTGTGTTGTGTATATGTGTATGTATGTATGTATATAATAAACTAGGAGACAGAAATATCAGTGTAAGAAATCACAACTAGGATCATATAGGACTATGCAGCAATCACTCCAAGGAATAAAAGTTTGGAATACAATTCACAAAAATGCAAAGAAAACAGGTTTATAATCAAGAATAAGTTCTTTCAAAACTGAACAAATCTAATAGAGAGACTTTTAATATGAAAAATAAGAATATACAGCTTGAATTTATATAATACTCCGTGGTTTTTAAAGTGCTGTTCATATCTTATCTTATTTGATTCTTACAGCAGTCCTTGAAGGTAAATGCTATTATTTTTCTCATTTTACAGATGAAGAATGTAATGCTGAGAGGCTATGACTATGGCTGAGAGATTGATACCCAGAATAACAGAACTAAGTATGCCTGAGACTGGATTACAAATCAGGTTTTCCTGCCTCCAAATCCAGTACTCTATTCACCATGACATTTGGATAAACCTTCAAGTATTCCTAGTTAAGAAAACCAGAGATTGGTTGAATTCTTGAAATGTGAACATAGACACTAGAGAAATCTAGACAATTGTTTTTAAGTTGTTTTTTTTTGCAAGGCAAATGGGGTTAAGTGGCTTGCCCAAGGCCACACAGCTAGGTGATTATCAAGTGTCTGAGGTCAGATTTGAACTCAGTTACTCCTGACTCCACGGACTGGTGCTCTATCCACTGCACCACCTAGCCGCCCCTAGAGAAATCTAGTAATATAAATTGCCATTATTCTTGGAAATAACATATTCCCTCTGGTTCCACTACTACCTGATCTACCTTACATCATTCATACATTTAATTTAAAGTATGAGTTGGTTGATGAGTTCTCTGTATATCCACATCGGTCTCATAGAGACAAATCACACTTTCCCACCTATTGGAGCTATTTCTACAGAATTTCACAATGATTATCTTTCTCTGTCTCCTGAGATGTCTTCTTTGGTAGCATTTTAGACCATGGAATCCTACTCATCTTTGCCCTGAAGTCTTTGAAATCTGCTTTCACAAAATCTAGGATTCATGTCAAATTATATCTAAATTTTCTCTCTCTTTCTGTTGCAATAGGGGTCTGGTGCATGTACAGAGTGCTTTAGGTAACATCTTTCCAGGTGGAGAAACTGAGAAGTCTAGTTCTGGAAGTCATGATAACAGGGAATATCTTGAAAAGACTGTGTGGAACATACATAAACACTTTCAAATTAGTTCTGCCTACTATAGCATTTGATTAGGAGGTCTATTTTTCAGTTGTCTGCCTAGTCAGAACTGGGGGTATCTTCAATCATAGTCTAGTCCCTTTGAATTTTTTCTTTCTGAGTTTCTGGCAGGACTCTCCCTCTGGCAAGAGATAATGCTCAAAGAGGAGGAGTTCTTTCCTCAGGCCATGTGACCCTGTGAAATGAGTCTAGTCCTTGGACTCTGAATTTTTTTCTGTAAGAAGGGGAAGTTTCAATAATATTTCAAAAGATCAGGAGAGTGTTCCAGGCTATAGGCATTCCAGACCCTAGTTTTGCAGGATGCAACATCAATGCAGAAAGGAGTCAAAAGTGACTTTCAGAAGTAATCTTTGGAGTTGTCTTCAAGATCCAGTAGTAGCTGATACCCATTTCACAGGCATTCCATATCTGAACCTGAATTTGCACAGATCAAAGCTATGTAAAAACAGGAGGTTTACATTTTAAATACAGAGGCAATAGGGAGTCAATTGGAGCTTTTTGAATGGGGTAGTGATAAGATCTAAACTGTACTTTAGGAAGATCAATTGATCGATTTGATCAATCAGACAAGTAGAAGATGGATTACAGAGGACCATGATGAAGCAAGGAGACCAGTGAACAAATTGCAATATTCTAGATGTGAGGTAATAAAAGTCTGCACAATAGTATATAAGATGTTAAGAAGGTAAAAACCATAAAATTTGGCAATAGATTGGAATGAATAGAGGATAACACCTAAATTGTGTTCCTGAGTTACTGGCATTCTACAGAATAGAATTTTCCCTTTTTGGTCTCTGTTACTTTTGAATATAAAATTCCCATTAAATCAAGTCAAGACATTATTAGCTACTCAGATTTTGGCAGAGCAAAACTCCAGGACATGTCTGGATAATTAAAATCTCTCATTATTACTCTCATTATTACATTATTATATATACAAGTATAATAGGTTTGTGATCTCTTTCCCGTACTCCTCAGCTATTTTGTCTTTCTGAACAAATAATCTGTTGTATATATCCTTCTGTTTCTCCCTCCACTGACCTTCACCCAAATTCTTTCTTTCATGTTTCTTCTCTCTGATTGATAGATTCTTTTTATTTTGGTGAGACAACAGGGTCAAATGACTTGCTCAAGGTCACATAGCTTGTAAGTATCAAGTGTCTGAATTCAGATCCTCCTCACTCCAGGGTCAGTACTCTATTCACTGTGCCCCCATTTGATAGATTCTTTTACCCAAATAGATCAGAGTATTCTTAGAATGTTATTTCTCCAATAACGTTTACTTCTCTCATTTTTTTCTGAATAAAAACCACATTCTAATCATGAGTTTCAGCCTACCAAGTTAAATAATATCTCTAAGATCAAATTAGCTTCTTTGTTAGAGAACCTCTGTTTCTTCTAATAAGTGATCATCCAACCCCTGTTTGAAGATTTCTAATGAGTAAGGATCTTCAGTCTACAAATGAAAACCCATTATATTTTTAGATAGTTCCAATTATTAGGAATTTTTTTCCCACATCAAGGTTAAATCTATCCCTCTGCAACCTCTCCCCATTGGTCCTAGTTCTACTCTATGGAGTGAAGTGTAGCAAATCTTCTCTACAGCATTTTATATACCTTGGCGGGGGGGGGGGGTGTATCTTGCCACTCCCTAAATCT
Source organism: Macrotis lagotis (assembly GCF_037893015.1). Classification (NCBI taxonomy): domain Eukaryota; kingdom Metazoa; phylum Chordata; class Mammalia; order Peramelemorphia; family Peramelidae; genus Macrotis; species Macrotis lagotis. Next base: position 152,106,117 of record NC_133666.1, read on the forward strand.
TCTCTTCTCCAACATAAAAGGTTCTTCATTCTTTTAATCTTCTTTTCTCTTCTCAATTCTATTCTTTTGAATTTCATCTATAGATTATATTGGGTTTTACATTTGTGGTGAGTAATTTCTTTTTATTCATTTAAGTCCTTTATTCTTCCTATTGAGAAACTTAGATGTTAATTCTATCATTCAATTTGTTAGCTGTCCCTTTAAACTTTGTATCATATACAAAAATGACAACCATGATCACAATCTAAAACACTGATTAAAAAAAAAACCCTTTAAAGTACAAAGTCAAGGATAAAGATCCAGAGACACTCCAATTCAGATCTCCCTTGAAGATGATGCCAATCTATTAATTACTACACTTGTGCCTAATCATTCAACTAGTTTGAAATCCAACAAGTTTGGCTATCATCTTACCTACATGTCTCCATCTTGTCATCAAGGATAGTATGAAAAATTTTGTCAAGATGAAAAATTCCAAAATAATTTATGCTATATCAACAATAATGCTATATCAATGCTATATCAACAATAATGACTCACATTTTATAGCACTTCAAGGTTTGCAAAAATCCTTCCCCCCCCCACAACCTTGATTACATATCCCTATTTTACAATTAAGGAAACTGAGATGAAAGTATATCAAACAGGCAATATAGAATATTTAAACTAGGGATTCCTATCCTTAGAGAATTCTTGATCAAGTAGTTCTCATCACTTAAGAATACTATCATTACTTATTCATTTACATGTTATTGGGGTTTTTTCCTAGAGAACCTATGACATCACTGGGTGATGTTTTTTTTTTAGTTGCGTTTTTTTTTTTTTTTGTAAGGCAAACGGGGTTAAGTGGTTTGCCCAAGGCCACACAGCTAGGTAATTATTAAGTGTCTGAGACCGGATTTGAACCCAGGTACTCCTGACTCCAGGGCCAGTGCTTTATGCACTACGCCACCTAGCCGGCCCTGGGTGATGTTTTGACTTGCTCAAGAATTAGATTTAAGTTTGGATAGTTTTTCAAAGTTGTCAGCCTCACTCTCTCTTATGGATGTCTACTTCAAGTATGTGAAGATTTTCGTCTGATGGAATGGGCAGATGAGAACAACTTGTTCCAATGACCATTTTCATATAGCAACTGTTTGAAGATCTCAAATATGAAAAACTATATTTTTATGCATTTTATTTGATGCTCACATCATTAACTCTTCCTCTTTTCCCTTCATCTCCCTTTCCTAATCACTGCTTCCTGTTCACTTTCTATTTAATTTTATTTTTTTGTATTTTTGCATGGCAGTGGGGTTAAGTGACTTGCCCAAGGTCACATAGCTAGGTAAATATTAAGTGTCTGAGGTCAAATTTGAACTCAGGTCCTCCTAACTTCAGGCTAGTGCTCTCTTTACTGTGCCACCTAACTGTCCCTTGCTTTTGATTAAAAAAAATATTCTTATTATAAAGTTTATAACCAGCATTGCACTAGCTCATCCCCAATATGCCAGAAATTAATAGAAATCTGCCTATTCATATAAAATCTTCATCATTCTAGGCATGTTAGGAAATCCAGTTCCATTTTCTAATTCGTTTCACTTCTTACCTTAGACAAAGCTAAAACTACAATCACTTTCTTTAATCTGTGAATAGTAGAAAAAGAGTGTTCATCTCTTGTGTGTTAATGTTTAGAGTCATAGATAGGGTCAAGATAAGTAGAATTAAGAGATGGAGGTGATTTTACATATAATTTAGCCCAGGCCCTTTAGAGTGTAAATAAGGAAGATAAGTACTAGAAACATGAAATGATTTACTCAATATGGTCAATCAAAGACCAACATCCTGCTACTCTTTCCTCTCAACACTGAGAAAAAATTATTTGGCATTTTTTAAAAAAAAAGCCATTCTTACAAATGCTAAAGAGGGTCATCTGAAGCTACAAGATTCCTGGGTCAGTAGCACACAGCATCGTTCACTAAAACTTTTCTTGCCATACTTTTAAACTAGAGTTGACTTATATCAACTATAATTCCTGTGTGTAGCTCTGAAAAAATGAAAAACTTTAGCTTTTTCTTATAATTGACAATATTCCTCAGATTTTTAGAAAGAGGTGTAGTCCTTTCTGAAATGTCAGCTCTATTCAGTCAGAACTGCTGGGGACATGAGTAGAGAAGACCAGTCAGAGAAGGTTGAATGTGTTCCGTAGTTCAAGCACTGGAGTAGGCAATAGTGATGCAATACTTTTATTTAAGTTAGCATTCCATGCTAGCTTTCATTCATGAGCAGTAAAAGAAAAATTTTCTGAAAAATAATGTGAGGATCTATGAACATTTCCAGAGTTTTCTTAGGAAATCTTCACAAAGAGAAAAAAGGGAAATACTAAACATATTTACTTGCTCCAGAAAGGCATTGATTTTTGCAATCCCTTGAGAGTGAAGATGAGGGAAATTAGAGGATGCTCCAAATATACTCATATTATTCAAAGGAAAAAAATAGCCAGAAGTCAAACACATTCCCAAAATGGATGGCAGCCAGGAAGGAAGACTGGGAAATGGCCAGAACAGATGGAAGAGGCTGTGCAAATAAAGCTTCTCTGGCAGTGTCTGTCAGTGCTCTCTCTGTGACCACAGAGACAGAAACCTATTTGACTTATTTAGTGTTACTGGGCGGGGGGGACTTAAAACAGGAAAACAGAGTCAGAGGGAAACTGCAGATATTTTTTTAGTAGAATTTTTCAGAAAACATATGAAGCAGATCAGAATAATGTATTCATCAAATGGCACTAACCATGTTTTGGGGGATTGACACACAAAGGTCTTTAGAAGGCTAGTCTCTAATTGGGAAAGGAGGTAAGAATTATGCTGGGGCACAGTTCATGCATGTTGATGAGGGAATGCGTATAAGAACTGGAGTTGAAAAGTGAGTTATAAAAGTCTTTTATTTGCATACCATGTGGAAGCATGCTCTTACAGTATTACAGTGGTCTCATTTTAATGGTAGTTCCACTTGACTAAGAACTGAAAGCTCCCATCTTGTTGGCTTAAAATTTCCTAATTTATTAGAAATACTTGACAGTTAAGAGTTTGTCAGCATTTCCACAACAACTATGGCTCTATTTTTCAGACTTGGACTTGCAACACTCTTACTACTATGTGAAAACCACACCTTTGGAAATAACCTGGCAGTTAATTTCTAATTTTTTTTTTACTGTTTTATTTTTATTTTCAAATCTCCATCTAAAACAATCTCGACACCCCCCCCCCCCCCCCCGCCCCAGTGAAATCTCTAAGAAGGATACAGTGAATTTATGGGCATTTGACTAGCAAGTATTAGTGTTGGAGCTTGTATTCAGTGACAGAATTATAAGAGGAATGCAAAAATAAGGCTCTAAAGAAATTCTTGCAGGCCTGTCACCTAAGGTGTGGAGGAAATTTGTGGTATATTCTTACCATACAATATTGCTAGATTATCTTCCAGCAAATGTAGTCGATCTAAGTTCTGAGAATCTTTAACTTGACTCACTTGCATTGATGAGTCAGGTCCCAAGAAGTCAACTATCTAGCTATAACTCAGGTTTATGCCAGAATTTGAAATTATTTTCTTTGGGGTTTTTTTTTTTTTTAGGTTTTTGCAAGGCAAATGGGGTTAAGTGGCTTGCCCAAGGCCACACAGCTAGGTAATTATTAAGTGTCTGAGACCAGATTTGAACCCAGGTACTCCTGACTCCAAGGCCGGTGCTTTATACGCTATGCCACCTAGCCGCCCCTGAAATTATTTTCTGACTACCAACTCCAACCCCTCATTCTAGTGTGGACTCAAAACCAGTTGCCAGTTGCCAGTTATGTCATTGACTGACCCATTGATTAATGCCCCTCCTTCTCACTTCAGTCAGTTTAACCAATTAACATTAATAAGTTTTTGCAAGGGGTTTTATTGAGAAGATATAACAAGAACAGAAGTAAAGGCATTTACTTCCACATGAAAGAATCATCATTTCTACCACTTCCATCCTAGGGATGGAATCTCCATGTTGATGATCACTCAGCTTTTGATACTCAGCACCTTCCCTACTCCCTCAGTAGCCTCTTCCTCCTGATTAGAGGCTGGAAGGTGGGTTGCTAAAGTCCTCCTAAAGTTTTCCTTTATAGAGAGCTGGAATCTGAACTTTCCAGGGAACTTTTCCAATAGCAACTTTGTTAGGTTTCAACTCCACAGAACATCAGAACCTTTTGCCTGATAATCTGTCTTTTTCAGTTTCCTTTGGGTGTTTTCTTCCTCTATTAAACTGTAAGCTCCTTGAGGGAAGAGATTGTCTTTTTCTTATTTATATCTGAGAACTTAGCAAGGTTCCTGGACCATAGTAGACACTTAAGACATTCGTTGAATTTAATTGAAGCTACTTAAAGTAGTTGCTACATAGATTCATCCCACCAACTTCACCATCTCTTTTGGCATATCAGAAGCCAGCTCAGGTCACAACACTTGGCTACTGTTAATCTATTGCTATGCTGAGTTAAGCAGGTTGTGCACACCTCAGCAGGTTCAGCTACTGCCAAACTCTTGGAGGAACTACAATTCCTGGACCCCTGACAGCTTGTTCTTAGTTAGTCAATGATGATGATGATGATGATGTTTGTCCTTCATTTTTTTTTTTTAGGTTTTTGCAAGGCAAATGGGGTTAAGTGGCTTGCCCAAGGCCACACAGCTAGGTAATTATTAAGTGTCTGAGGCCGGATTTGAACTCAGGTACTCCTAACTCCAGGGCCTGTGCTCCACCTAGCAGAAGACTATGACATCAGGGAAGTGATGCCATGATATGAAAATAAATTGGATTTGAGTGAGGGAGTGTTGTGTGCTAAGTCACCAGCCTCACTTTTGAAGATCATTTGGCAAGATAAGATACCAGACACTGAGGTACTTTATCTCGCTAAATTGCATAATTTAGCTAAATACATTGAATTACTGCAAGGGGTGCAACTCCAATGGACTGATCAATCAATTCCTCAAATCATTCTTTTAAAATTAACCTCTGAACTAAATGGAGAGTCGTAAGCTTAATCCAGTTCCATCTCAGCTTCCATTCCAGCATGGCAACCAAGACATCTCCCTCTCAAGTACAATAAAATAGGAAAATTCAGACTTGTTTGTGCACATATACCTCTTATCACTTCTCTGTACTTTGTATGTAGTTTCTCATCTGTCACAAGAGAGTCATGTGTGGGTATGGGTTACACATTTTTTAAATTTTCAAAGTGCTTTTATATGTATATATATTATCTCATCTGACCTCACAATTCCTTTGTAAGGTAAACATTTCTATAGATGAGGAAAGTGAGGCTCGGATTGGTTCTCACCTTAGGTCACATAGTAAAACAAATTAGAAACCCATTCTTCTGACTCAGTCCAATTCTTTCTACTTATTATCACACAGATAGTTAATTAGTTGCAAACTAGAGGTAAGAATTCATCAGAACTGAAGTCTTGTCCAATCTTCATTCTTAATACACTATACTACAGAGCATTTTCCATTCAAAATACTGTTTTTATAAATCCTTCAAAAATTTAGAACATTTGAAGATGGAGTATATATTTATTTGGTGTACAGGAGTGTTAATACAATGCTAACTTTACACAAGTTGCCTCAATTTGAAGCAACTTACAATTTTTCCAATTCTTTCTTCCTGATCTAATATTATTCTGAAGCCATAGCAATAAATGCTTCTGTGGAGTAATTTTAATTTTAAAATTCTCTATATCATGGTGGCTTGGATTTGCATATAGTCAAACTAACAAAATTTCATGTTGTTACCATTTATTTTTATTTACTATTAAAAAAACAAGCATTCATTGATCATCTAGTAGGTGATTCATTATTTATCAATCACAAGACTATCACAAAAAGTACAAAGACAAAAAAACAAAAACAATTCCTGTCTTTAAGGAACTTACAGTCCTGCTAAGGGAAACAACACACACACACACACACACGCACACACACACACACACACACACACACACACACAGAGATATGTATGTTGTGGTTGTGGTTACATATATATGTAGGTTGTTGTACATGTATAATGTGTGTGTGTGTGTGTGTGTGTGTGTGTGTGTGTGTAAACACAAAAAAAGATAAAAGGTGATTTGGAGAGAAGGCATAAGGAACTGAATGGCTTGAGAAAGGTCTCTTAAAGAAGAAAATGATAAACATTAGCTTCTTGATGCTCCTGGAGTTGAGACCTGTGCCAATTTTATCTTCCAAAAAGTTTTATGTTTCTGAGAAAACTCTGGGTGAAAAGTTCAAAGGTGCTCTGAGCAACTGACTGGCAAGAACCTACCTCAGGTTTTCCCTGATGCAGATTTCAATATTTTAAGGATTCAAGTTTTCGATAGAATAAGGACACCTTCCACTGATATGGACTCATCTTCACAATACCCAATAGGTTGTAAAGACCAAAACATATTACCTGGTGTCCAACCGCAAAACAGTAATGATCCTTATCAGATTTGTCAGGTTGGTCCCCAGATGACAGACAATAAGTCTATCACCAATAACATTGTTGAAGACTCTTAAACTTGGTAAGATGTCTATAACTATTGCAAATACAAGTCACCTCCTAACAATAAGATCTTAAAGTAAGTGAAAAGATACAAATAATATAAGGGAAATAAAACCCCTGTACCTACCATAAAGGAAAGTCCCATCTGGGAAAACTGAGCATTTTATCCATTGACCTTTGGGGTAACTAATATTTTTTGAAGGTTTCTGTTTGAGGACTTGTGATATATAAAAAATTATATTCCCTATCTTTGACACTATTAAGCAGTTTCAAACCCATCAATGAGGAAGAATAAAGGAGTAAAGGTGGCACAGTGGATCGAGTACACTTATTAGCTGTGTCCCTGAGCAAGTAACTTTAATCTTGTTTGCTTTAGTTTCTCATATGTAAATGAGCTGAAAAAGAAATAACAAACCTCTCCAGTATCTTTGCCAAGAAAAACCACAAAAATGGAGTGATGAAGAATTGGACACAACTGAAATGACTGAACAATAAAGGAGATGAGAAGGTTGTTTCCTAGTTCTCTTGAAAACATAATGATCACCTTTTATACCACACCCAATACCCAAACTATCATCAGCAACACGTTCAGATTAGCTATCTTGAATACAACAAATTACTCCACTGCAAGGATGAAGATTACAAGGGTGTAAAATACATATAGGCAGGCAATTACAAGTATACAGAGCAGATTTATAATATAACTTTGTCTGACTTAGGAGATGTCTACCTAAAATTACAATTGCATTTGTCTAGCCTCTCAAGTGTTATCAAATATTTATTTCCTAGACTACTCAAAGAGTTTTAGTTTCAAAGAGTCAAAGAGGTGAGAGTGAGAGCTAGAGGAGAGAAAACAGGCATATGGAAGGAATGGATTAGAGATCAGACTAGGCTGAACCAGCAGTGGTGAGAGTAAAGTCCTTCGTTTCTTCTGTGCTTTCCATAGTTCAAATCTCAAAACTTTTCTTTGGGAACTGCCCTTCAATTGTCCGAGAAGGTATTTGGATGTGTTTATTTTCTTGAATTCATATTGCTTGCTACTGATACTGAATTACATGGCCATCAAAAGTGATTTTTGCCTAAGCCTATACATTCATGATTAAATATTGAAAAAGAGGAAGTTAACTCAAGGGAGATGAGGTTTTGTTGTTTTACTCAGGGTTTGAGACTGAGCCACTTAGAGCAATAGTTTTAGCAATTTTAGTAAATCTGAAAGACTACTTTTAGATCTGGAAAAGGGATTTTTAAAAAAGACAAATCAGTAGCAGGTGTGATGTTGGTGTGGTTGTCCTAAAATGCACTTGCTTCACACCCCTGACCTTCTCACTCCACAGAGCTTATACATAAAGAGACAATTTAAAATGGTCTGAAAAGAATTATATTAAAAAGAATGGACAATATTGATATTAATTATTAAAATACATTCACTGCTTTTCTTTTTAAAATAGTGAAAAAAAGATAGTTGAAGCAAACCACAAACAAAATTCCACAAGAAGAGATAGTAAAAATACCCCATTTGAAACAACTCTAGATAGTACAAAAATATCTGGCACTACACCTACCAGAACAAACCCAAGAATTATATGAACAAATTATTTTTAAAATTTTTAGACAAATAAAATCAGATTTAAATAATTGGAAAAATATTAATTGTTCATGGGTAGGAAGATCCAAGATAATAAAAATGACTATTTTAACCAAACTATTGGATATTTTCAACATCATCCCAATTAAATTGCCAATATTTATTTTACTTAATTAGAAAAATAATAATAAAATTCATTTGGAAAAAGAAAAAGTCAAGAATAGCAAAAGAAAAACTGGGGAGGGGGGGCGGCTAGGTGGCATAATGGATAGAGCACCAGCCTTGGAGTTGGGAGTACCTGGGTTCAAATCCGACCTCAGACACTTAATAATTACCTAGCTGTGTGGCCTTGGGCAAGCCACTTAACCCCATTGCCTTGAAAAATCTAAAAAACAACAACAAAAAAAACCCAAAAAGAAATACTGGGGAAGAGGTAACATAAAGAAAAGAGTTTTGGCAGTACCAGATCTTAAACTATTTTGTAAGGCAGTAATTATCAGAACTATCTGATACTGGGTAAGAAAGAAAAAGATAGATCAATGGAATAGAGTAGAAATTCAATTTACAGCACCAAATAAACATAATAATATTGTATTTGACAAATGAAAAGACTTAAGATTTTGGGATATGGCTTAAGATTTTGGATTAAAAAATTTGGAGAGAAAACTGGAAAGCAGTATAGAGAAACTGGACACAGCCCAATTTCTTATACCATTTACTAAGATAAGGTCAAAATGGATACATAACCTAGATATAAAGAGAGATATTATAAGAAAATTAGAAGAACTTGGAATATATTACTTATTAAACTTATAGTGAACAATTTAGGAATTAACAAGAGATAAGGAGTACAGTTAGGTATAAAATGGATAATTTCAATAACATTAAATTAGAATGGGGTTGTACAAATAAAACACATGTTGCCAAGATTATAAGGAAAGCAGAACATTAGGAGAAAACCTTTATACTGTCTCAGATAAAGGTTTCATCTTAAATATATAAAGAACTTTGTTACATCTTTAAGAATATGAGACATTATCTATTGACAAATAATCAAAGGATATAAATAAGTAGTTTTCTAATGAAGAAATTTAAAAAATTTTCAGTCAAATCATTATTGATAAGAGAAATGCAAATTAAAACAACCCTGAATTATCCTTTAACACTTAACAGACTGGCTAAAATGATAGAAGGGAAATTTTGGAGAATATGTGAAAAAACTGGCACACCAATTCATTGTTGGTGGAATTGTGAACTGATCCAACCATTTTTGGAGAGCTATCTAAAATTATGCTGAGTTAGTATATTGCTCATACTCTTTGACCCCGCAATCCTACTAAGTCTATTTCAAAAAATTCTCAGGCAAGAAGGAAAAGAATCTATCATGTTCTAAAATGTTTATGTCAGCTCTCTCTGTGGTAGCAAAAAAACTGATAATTTTGGGGATGCCTATCAATTAGGGAATGTTTGATCAATTTGTGATATATAATTATGATGAAATATTTCTGTGCTATTAAGAAATGATGAGCTCAATTCTTTTAGAAGAACATGGAAAGACAAAATAATGAAAAATGAATTACTCAGAACCAAGAGAATATTGCATGCAGTAACAGCAATATTGTTTAAAGAATGATATTGACTTCTTGTTGAAATGACCAGAACTGAACAGAATGTTTGATTTTCAAGTACAGGACTCAGGTAAAGTATAGAGAGGGTGGACAGGAAGGGCTAATCATGAGGGATTTAATGATGTTGAACTGTTTGCATTCCTGCATGGGAAGATGAGATTGTTAACTCATATGAACCTTCTCATTTATTGGAGCAATTAGAAGGAATATATATATATATATATATATATATATATATATATATATATATATATATAGATGGATGGATAAGGCACAGGAGGGACTGAATATGAAGGTATAATATATTATGAAAATGGAGTCAATGAGTTAAAAAGAATGTATTGGGAGAAAGGGAAAGGAGAGGTAGAGTGGGCTAAGATATTTCACATAAAAGAGTCAAGGAAAAAGCTTTTGTAATGGAGTAGAAGGGGGAAAGGAGAGGGTGTGTATATAAATCCATCTTACCCTTGAAGGAAAAGGGGAGGAAAGGGATGGGACTAAGTGACTTGCCCAAGGTTGCACAACTAGGTAATTATTAAGTTTCTGAGATCAAATTTGAACTCAGTTCCTGCTGACTCCTGAACCAGTTCTCTATCCACTGTGCCACCTAGCTGCCCCTCTGATGGACTTATGATAAAAACCTGCAATTTTTCTCACAGACAGAGCCAATGGTATCTGAATACAGACTGAAGTACACTTTTTTCCCCTCTCACTTTATTTTTCTCTATTGTTGTGGGGGGGGAGGGGATTATGTTTCCTTTTACAATAATACTATTGTAGTAATGTGAAAATAAATAAATTAAATGTAAAAAAATGATGTTGAGCAAATAAGTTATTTTGACTATTATAAATACCTAAATTAAATATAAAGTACATATGAAGAAAGACACTATCTGCAATCAGAGAAAAAACTGATAAAGTATGTATAGAATAATTTTATATGTGTGTATATTTATTTATACACATGTATATTTATTATATTTATTTATACACATGTATATTTATTATATAAATGTATATTTATACATTTATATATGTGTAAATATATATTTATCGTCTCTGGGATGGGGAGGAAGGAAGGAAGGAAAAAAGAAAAATGTATATGATAATTTTGTTGCATATTTGAAAGGAATAGCAAGTTATGCATAGGTGATTTACAGTTTCATGTGGAATTATCTTATTACTGTACTCTATTATGAAAATTCTTGTTCATTCCATAAATTTAAAATTGTTTAAAATAGTGGACAAGATTTCAATGTATTATCAGTTACACTCAGCCAATATTATTCTTCTGCAGTTTAGTAGAATTATAATAATAATGTTTGTCCTTCATTTTCAAAGAGGATCTGGCATCAGGGTGGTAATGCCATGAGAAGCATATGAATTGGATTTGAGTGAGTGGGTGCTGTGTGCTAAGTCACCAACCTTACTTTCTCCTTCAGAGTCATCTGGGTCCAGTGACCAGATATGAATAAGGACAACTGGAGATAGCCCTGGATGCAAGGCAATCAGAATAAAATGACTTGCCCAAGGTCACACAGCTAGTAAGTGGCAAGTGTGGGAAGTTGGATTTGAAATCCCATTTTCCTGAATACAAGATCAGTGCTCTGCATGATTTGTGTGTGTGTGTGTGTGTGTGTGTGTGTGTGTGTGTGTGTGTGTGTGGTAGAGGGATAATTATGATTTATATTGTATTTTAGCAGTATCAAAATAAAACAAAAACAAAATGTTATTCTCTTTGCTAAACAATTGAACCTATTTACATATAAAATACAAATGACATTGATCACAATAACAAGAAAATATATTCAATGTTCTATAAATTTATATTTTTGTATATGTTTATTTCTAGGTAAGATATCTTGGAAGTCTTGCTACAGTTTTATGCTTTAATGTATCAGAACATAAAACTGTCCTGGGACTTTCAGGATTCTGTTGAATGTAATTTGTATGCATAAAACTTGAAATAGTCCATTTTTTAAAAATGAGATTTATTTCTTCTCTCATTCATCCAACAAGCATTTAGTAAAGCTCCTATTATGGGTTAGAACTTGTGCTAGATGGAGAGGATAGAAGGACAAAAATGAATGGTTCCTATCTTCAAGGAGTTTACCTTCTGGAAGGGTGGAGGAAAAAAGGTGGGAAAGAGGGAAGAATTACATAAAAGTGCATGGCTATGCTTAGAAATGCTAAATATAATTTCCATGTGAAAGTTAATTGGCAGTTTGAAGGATGAAGGCTTCCTGTATGTGACTGAACTGTACTGTTAGAAGTAACTACTGATTCTCTTAAAAGACTAGTACATTCCCGATATGGGTTGAGATAGGGGAGAAGCCCATGCAAATGCACAAAGACGGGGATGAAATGTATATAGGCAACTACAGTAAATAGGCCAGTTTGACTGGAATATATGAACTATTGCTCTCCAGAATCTTTTGTCAGGTATTTTCATAACATAGTAATTTCCTTGGTCTGTATTCTAGTGATAACAAGATCATTGAATCATAGGTTTAAAATTAGAAGGAACTTTATTGATTATCTAGACCAGCTATCTTACTTTATAGATTAGGACACTGAGACCTGAAAAAAGTTAAATAACTTATCTAAGATCACACAAGCAGTAGTAAATAGAGATTCCTAAAATTCTTTGATTTAGACTAATATGGAAAAGAGTCTTTTATTATCTTATTATTGACAACTTTTACTTAATGATCCATTTATTTACAACTTTTTTTTCTTGAACTTTTGAGCATTTTTGAGTCATCCTCCAAAAAAAGTAAATGATCAAAATATTTGAACAATAACTTCTCCAAAGAAAGAATATAAGCTTTCCTAACCATATAAAAATACCCTAAATACTAATAATAAAATAAATGAAAACTTAAACAACTCTAAGATGTCACATCACACCCAACAGTTTGGTAAAAATGGCAAAAAAAAGAAAATTTTAATTGTTGAAAGGAAAAGCATACTAATATATTGTTGGGTGAACTATAAAATGAGGCAATGATTCTGAAAAGCAATTTCAAACTGTAGCCAAAGAATCATTGGTATGTGCATGAGTTTTGAGTCAGCAATAATGCTACTAGACTTTTATGCCCCAAAAAATCAAAGAACCAAAACATACAAAAAATAAAGCATAAAACTGTACCAAGTAGAACTTTCTGATATAGAAAAGAACTATATACAAAGTGGGTACCCTTAATTGGGGACTACCTGAAGAGATTACGGCATATTTATGTAATAAAATATTGTTTTACCCTAAGAAAAGATGAAAGACATGGAGTCAGAGAAACCTGGGAGAACTTGGGTGAACAATGCCAAATTAATTGAGCAGTATATCAGAACAATTTAAATAATGACTACAACACTTTAAAGGAAAACAATTGTGAAAGATTTAAGACTTTACAACTCAGTGACTGAACTTGATTCCTACAGAATCATAATGAGTCCATGCTTCCCACTTCCCACCCAGAGAGGTGATGATATAGAGATGAAGAATGGCATAGTTATTATGTGGATTTGTTTTGTTTGACCTTATTTGTGCAACCCATACATAGAATCTAGGGATCCTTATATTAACTCTGGATCAGGGTATGTATGTGAGGATCCCCCATAATTTATTTAGAATACTTAGGTTTTTGGGGAAAAAATTTATTACACAACATATGTCTTGATGATACAATGATTTAAAAAAAAGTAGTGGTGTCTACTTTAAATCCTCTTACATTTTTTTCAGAAAATACCCCCCCCCTCATTCTCAGTAACATTAATATCAATCCATTAAAATAGTTTGCTGAAATATACAGGTTTTTAAAAAAATTTTAGTAGCAATACATTGCATTCTGTTTTGATTATTCCTTTTGGGCAGTGTGGATCTGTACTTTTAATTCAGAATAACTCTACTGCACAGCAACTAATATTGAATTAAATGCAGTGTATTGTAGTATCAATATTGTTTTTTCCCCTTTTTTCCTAATATATTTCTGCCACCTTCTCCCACTCCCATTAGGCAATTTTTTAAAGGCTGAAAAATAAAAGCTCGATACATAACTGTATAATATAACAAAATTTTCCACAATGATCACATCCAAAGATGTATGTCTATTTAGGTATTTTATTATGTACATCTTTTCTCTATCAAGTCATGGGTAAACTGGAAGAATGCTAGTACCTTCAAAAGAAATAGGAAAGTTTGAAAGAGGGGTGGATTCTTTTGGGAGAAAAAAGATAATCAGTTCTTCTGATTGAATTGGAGAGACTAGGGATAGACAGATCCAACAGGGATTGTTGAGGGGGTGGGGAATTGGGGGAGGAGGGGGGAATGTAATAGAAAACAAAATGTGTCTATAAGTATAACCAGTTAATAAAAAAGGAAAGAAGGAATTTCCCTGGAATAAGAGTGATTCCTTTCGACTTTGGTGATGGTCAAAATGTTTTTAGAATATAAAAATCTTAATAGATTTAAGATTTGATTTAAGATTTTTACTAAGCATATAATAATAAAGTTGCTTAAAACAGATGAGAGGGCAATAATAGTGATGAATGAGGAGAAATTATTTGGGGATCACCTTTCAATCACTTCACTTTACCTTAAAAATAATTCCTTAAGAAGAGACAAAACTCTCACTCTTTGCAGATGACATAATGGTATAACTAGAGAATCACAAGAAATCATCCAAAAAACTACTGGAAACAATGAGCAATTTTAGCAAAGTTGCAGGATATAAAATAAACCCTCATAAATCCTCAACTTTTCTATATATAACTAGCAAGATACAACAGGAAGAGCTAGAAAGAGAAATCCCATTCAAAGTAACCTCGGACAATATAAAATACCTGGGAGTCTATTTGCCAAGGCAGACTCAGAAACTTTTTGTAAACAATTATAAAACACTTCTTACACAAATTAAATCAGATTTAAATAACTTGGCAAATATCAACTGCTCATGGATCGGTATATTAATAATTAAAATGACAATTCTACCAAAACTAAACTACCTGTTTAGTGCCCTACCAATCAAAATTCCAAACAAGTACTTTAATGAGTTAGAAAAAGTTGTAAGTAAATTCATATGGAGAATTAAAAGGTCAAGAATTTCCAGGGATTTGGGGGCAGCTAGGTGGCATAGTGGATAGAGCACCAGCCCTGGAGTCAGGAGTACCTGAGTTCAAATCTGGCCTCAGACACTTAATAATTACCTAGCTGTGTGGCCTTGGGCAAGCCACTTAACCCCATTGCCTTGCAAAAACTGAAGAATTTCCAGGAATTTAATGAAAAAAATGCAAAAGAAGGGGGCTTAGCCCTACCTGATCTAAAATTATATTATAAAGTATCAGTCATCAAAATGGTCTAGTATTGGCTAAGAAATAGAGTGGTCGACCAGTGGAATAGACTAGGTGCAATAGCAGGAAACAATTATATTAATCTGCTGTTTGATAAACCCAAAGAGTCCATCTATTGGGATTAAAAACTTTGATAAAAACTGCTGGGAAAATCGGAAATTAGTATGGAAGAAACTTAGATTAGACCAACACCTCACACCCTATACCAAGATAAGATCCAAATGGATACAGAATTTAGACATAAAAAAAAACAATACTATAAGCAAATTAGAAGATCAAGGACTAGCTTACCTGTCAGAACTATGGAAAGGAAAACAGTTTATGACTAAGGAAGAGATGGAGAGCATCACTAAAAACAAACTGGCTAATTTCGATTACATTAAATTGAAAAGCTTTTGCACAGATAAAACCACTGTAATCAAGATCAAAAGAAATGTAGTAAACTGGGAAACAATCTTTACAACTAATGTTTCTGACAAAGGACTCATTTCTAAAATATACATAGAACTGAGTCATATTTAAAAAAAAGCCACTCCCCAATTAACAAATGGTCAAATTATATGCAAAGGCAATTTACAGATGAGGAGATAAAAGCCATCCATAATCCTATGAAAATTTGCTCTAAATCATTACTTATTAGAGAAATGCAAATTAAAGCTTCTCTGAGGTACCACCTCACACCTCTCAGACTGCCCAATATGACCGGAAAGAATAACAATCATTGTTGGAAGGGTTGTGGGAAATCTGGGACACTATTGCACTGTTGGTGTTGCTGTGAACTCATCCAACCTTTCTGAAGAGAAATTTGGAAGTACACCAAAATGGCAACAAAAATGTGCATACCCTCTGATCCAGCAATACCACTACTGGGTCTGTACCCTGAAGAGATGATGAAAAAGGGTAAAAACATCACTTGTACAAAAATATTCATAGCAGCCCTGTTTGTGGTGGCAAAGAATTGGAAATCAAGTAAATGTCCTTCAATTGGGGAATGGCTTAGCAAACTGTGGTATATGTGTGTCATGGAACACTATTGTTCTATTAGAAAACAGGAGGGATGGAAATTCAGGGAAGCCTGGAGGGATTTGCATGAACTGATGTTGAGTGAGATGAGCAGAACCAGAAAAACACTGTATACCCTAACAGTAAACATGGGAGCGATGACCAACCTTGAAGGACTCGCTCATTCCATCAGTGCAACAATCAGGGACAATTTGGGGCTCTCTGTAATGGAGAATACCATCTGTATCCAGATAAAGAATTGTGGAGTTTGAAAAAAGTCCAAGGACTATTTCATTTAATTTAGAAAAAACTGATATATTATTGTCTCATCTTGTTATCTCTTATACTTTATGCTTCTTCTTTACGAATATGATTTCTCTCTCATCACTCAAGTTGAATCAATGTACAACATAGAAACTATGTAAAGACTGACAAATTGCTTTCTGTGGGGGGGGAGGGAAGTAAGATTAGGGGAAAAATTGTAAAACTCAAAAATAAATAAAATCTTTAATTAAAAAATTTAAAAAAATAATCCCTTAAAAACAGTTTAAAGGACTGCTGGTCCTTTAAAAAAATGTTAGTACAACATTGTATATATCCAAGCTGGGAAAATTCTGCAATTTTGTTTTCTTTAATTGCCTCCTTTCAAATACTGTCTTTTAATGTAGGCAAGAGCTTCCAAGTTTCTTCTTTATAGTCACTGCTGCAAGATCCACTTTTAGCATAATTACAGTCTCTGTGTTCTTCCTATATAGTTATACAGCTGTTTTTCTCAAATAACAAGCGGATATTTGCCAGCTCAGTAAACTCTGGGTTATCTTTCAGAGCAAGGTCCTCAAGCTCAAACACTGTCCTTTATTAGCATTTCCTTTGAGAGAAGAAAAATGGATTAGAATAAAAGCAACATCTCTTACTATCACACAAGGTTTGTATTTTTATTGGGTTCCATTTCTGTTATTTTATTGAAGAGATATGCTACTCTTGGTGTAGATTTAAGAATCTCTATCCATGGGTGGCTTAATTTTTCATTTCATGCTTAGGTTAGTAAGCAAAAGAGAGAGAGAGAGAGAGAGAGAGAGAGAGAGAGAGAGAGAGAGAGAGAAAGGACCTAATTAACCTCATGTTTTGAACAGTCTTCAACAAATGTTCACTGTTGATTCCCAATTATCCACATTACAGATCATCTCTTCATGCTTAGAAATTTAGCATTCCTGCCACTCAGCCCCTCTCTCAGCTAACTCCCTATGCCTCCTTCCCCATACTTCTCTGGTCTTTTTGTACTTATCCTACTCCCCAAATATGCTTTATTATTTCTCTTTACATGATATGACATTGAAATTAAATGTCATAGTCCTTTTGCTGTTTTTAAACTATATATAGTATGAAATAATAGGCAAAAGGGGTCTTACCAAACCTCTTTTATGAAACAAATGTGATATTGATGCCTAAGAATCAGTACAAACAGGGAAAGAAAAATTATAGACCAATTTCACTAATGAATGCAAACCCCTCAATAAAAGCCTAGATAGGATTACAACAATATATTATAAGGATTGTATGTTGTGACCATTAGATTTATATCAAGAGTATAGGGATGAGGGATAGCTAGGTGGCACAGTGGATAAAATACCAGCCCTGGAGTCAAGAGGACCTGAGTTCAAATCCAGCCTCAAAAACTTAATAACTGCCTAGCAGTGGGATCTTGGGCAAATTCTTCTTTTTTTTTTTTTAGGGTTTGTTTTTTTTTTTTTGGCAAGGCAATGGGGTTAAGTGGCTTTTCCAAGGCCATAC